>NW_008677370.1:0-380 GCF_000695815.1 Acanthisitta chloris
CAGAGGCACAACTCCTCCTGGCACCCGACTACCAGTGTTAGGTTGGATGTTCAAAGGAATGGTTCCTTCCACACATCATGCCACCAACGCCACATGGAGCAAATGGATCGCCCTCATCATGCAGCGGACCCATACTGGAAACCCAAATTGCCCTGGGATTCTGGAAATTATAACAAATTGGCCTGAAGAGGAGACTTTTGGATTTTCTTCTGAAGAAGAGGAAGAGCAAGTTGCACGCACCAAGGAAGCCCCACCATATAATGAGTTACCAGAGACTGAGAGACAATATACCCTCTTCACTGATGGTTCCTGTCGAATTGTAGGCGCTAATCGGAAATGGAAAGCTGCAGTATGGAGCCCCACACGACGAGTTGCACAAG
>NW_008677371.1:0-203 GCF_000695815.1 Acanthisitta chloris
ACCCCCCAAGAAACCCCAAGAAACCTCCCAGAAACCCCTCAAAAAAATCCATATAGAAGCTGCCAGGACCCCAAAAAACCTGCCAGGACCCCCAAAAACCTCCCCAACCCTGTCCCTTTGCCCACAGGTGGAGAACAAGGAGGTGACTCGACGCATCCTGAACGACACCGTGTCCTACTCGGAGAAGTTCAGCGCGGCGGCCC
>NW_008677371.1:340-763 GCF_000695815.1 Acanthisitta chloris
GGGGACTCCTCAGGGGGGTTGGGGATGGAGAAATGGGGTCTGGGATGGTGGAGCTTCATTGGGTGATCTAGAGTTGGGTCTTCATTGGGTGTTGGAGGTCTAGGAATGGGTTCTCCAGTGGTGCCCATGGAGTTGGAGCAGCATTGGGTGCTCTAGAGTTGGGTCTTCAATGGGTGTTGGAGGTCTAGGAATGGGTTCTCCAGTGGTGCCCATGGAGTTGGAGCAGCATTGGGTGCTCTAGAGTTGGGTCTTCAATGGGTGTTGGAGGTCTAGGAATGGGTTCTCCAGTGGTGCCCATGGAGTTGGAGCAGCATTGGGTGCTCTAGAGTTGGGTCTTCAATGGGTGTTGGAGGTCTAGGAATGGGTTCTCCAGTGGTGCCCATGGAGTTGGAGCAGCATTGGGTGCTCTAGAGTTGGGTCTTC
>NW_008677372.1:0-4977 GCF_000695815.1 Acanthisitta chloris
TTATATTTATATATAAATAAAAACTATTGATAACTTCATGATATCTTTTTGGAATAGCCACTTTTAGACAGAAAAAGAATCTCTTCCTGGACTGATCCTACCAGTTAAAATGTCATCTTCTCAGCTCTCTGCACTGAGGGTGATGTGTTAGTTGTTACAGAATGCTGGTGAAATAGTCTGAAAGTTTGTAACAGGAAAAAAAACCTGCTAAATGAAATGAACCATTCCTATAACACACTGACACAACAAAACAGTGAGAAGGGAAGTTGCAGGATACATAGGCAAAATCATCCCTACCAGTACAGGAGAGATCTCATGTGGGAGGAAAGCTGTGCCCTGGGGAGACATTCCCTCTTTAGGATAGTGCTCAGCTGGCACCTTTGCTTCTTCTCTAATTCACAGTAATAATTTTCAGGCTGGTAGATTTAACTTGAAGTTGTTCATGTGAATAATTGTTCAAACTCATGTTTCAATTAGATACTACAGGAGGGAACACCTTAGTCCTAGTTTTTACCATCATAGTTTTGAAGGGTTTTAAAGGTCACATAGAAGAAGGAGGAGGTTTAAGGAAAATCAGAGAGGATTTATGCTGTCTTTATCCTTAACAAGTGCTATCTATGCTATAGATCAAATTAGTGCATTCTTACTTCTTCCCTAGTACTTCCTCTCCAATCAGTGCTGCTTATTTTTGGAGTAGAGTCAACTGACACAGTGCAATGAGCAGACAAACACCCTTGCTCTGGCTCTTGAACTGATCAGCAAAAAAGGATACTTCAAGCCCTGTGAAGGATTTGGGGGAAGATATATAGTCAGTTGTCTTGTCTAAATGTTACAACTTCTAAATCCCAAAGGCACTAGAGATGGAGAAGCTTTAGATTTTATGTTCAGACTCTAGTCAAAGTGCTGGTCCATGGCAAACTACCTTCAGGGAGATGGTAGCTGTGTTGTAACCAGCTCCTCCAGAGGCTTCCCTGGGCCAGTTAGGTTGTGCATAGATTGCTCTAGATGACAGACAGGATCATTATGGCTATGAAAAACAGTGATGCATACGTGGAGACCATCAGAGAACTCATGTTATGTGACCTTTATTTGATTCTCATTACCAAGTTAACATCCCCATTGAATGAGAAAGGTGAAAAACTCTATAAAGGCTTATGAGTCATTTATGTGACATTATAACTGAAGCTTTCTCACTGTCTCTACTAGTTTGCTGAAACTGGCTAACCCTAATTTAGTATGGTCTTCATCATCAGCCACCACTTCCCCTGCAATTCCTATTTGCTCTGTTATTCAGGGAAAACAAAAATAACTCTCCATAGCCACATTTCCTCTTCAGCTCCGCTGATGGAAGGACAGGCCATTTATAGCAGTGGTGAGAAATGAAGACACCTGTATGATTTAGAAAGTATTTGGTTTGGGATAGGGTCTGGATGTATATATTCTTACAGCTTTACTGTTGCATATATTGTATAAATTCTTTGAGGATTGTAGTTACAAAACATTGTTCATCCACCCAAAGCTCCTGAAGGATGTAGCTCAGAAAAAAATGAAAATAATTTAATTTTTTTTCCCTGTTATTACACTTACAATAATGACATAAGGCCCCAGACAGAAATCATAGAATTTTAGGGGTTGGAATGGACCTTACAGATCATCTAGTCCCAACCCCTTGCCCTGGGCAGAGACACCTCCTCACTAGATCAGGTTGCTCAAGGCTTCATCCAGCCTGGCCTTGAACACTGCCAGGGTTGGGGCAGCCACAGCCTCCCTGGGCAACCTGTGCCAGTGTCTCACCACCCTCACAGGGAAAACTTCTGGTTAAGGTCTAAACTAAATTTCCCCTTCTTCAGTTTGTCCCCATTGCCCCTTGTCCTGCCCCTGCAGTTCCTAAAACAGAGTCCCTCTCTGGCTCCTTGTAGGCCCTTCAGAAATTGAAAAGTTGCTCTGAGGCCTCCTTCTCTTCTCCAGACTCAACAGCCCCAAGTGCTCCTCGCAACTTCATGGCTTCCTCTGGACTTGCTCCAACAGTTCCATGTCCTTCTTACATTGAGGACACCAAAACTGTGCGCAATATTCCAGGTGTATCTTAGGAGAGCAGAGTAGAGGGAGAGAATCACCTCCCTTGACCTGCTTGATAGCAAAAACTCAGTGTTCCCTGTGGAGCAGACAGGAAAATTGTTGCATGCACACCAGTTAAAGATTTCAAGACAGATCCCTTTGTAAATCATTTGGGGAGGGTTTTTTCTTTTGTCTCTCTGAATTGAGATAAATTAACTTATTTCTACCATCCCAGTTCAGGAGGTTTGCTGGGAACTTCTGGTTCTGGACAGAAAACAGAGCCCTGGGAGTGTGCCAGGGTCTGTCCCTTGGCAAGCAGCAATATACTCTCAGAGCAATGAGTTTCTTTCTCTCTTGTGTGAGCAACACACATGAATAACAAGAGGTTTGTTCCTCCTAGGTCTTAAAACACTGAAAATAAGTAAGATGGAACCTCAAAGGGGATTTCTAGGATTCCTTACTGCAGATCACTCCACAAACTTCACTGGCAATATAGTAGTGTTGAATACCTTGTCACTACCTTTCCAAGACCTCTTGCTTTTGGAATAAATCATAAAATCATAGAATTTAGGGGTTGGAATGGACCTTAAAGGTCATCCAGCCCTAACCCCTGCCCTGGGCAGGGACATCTCACTAGATCAAGTTGCTCAAGGCTTCATCCAGCCTGGCCTTGAACACTGCCAGGGTTGGGGCAGCCACAGCCTCCCTGGGCAACCTGTGCCAGTCTCTCACCATGCTCAAAGGAAAAAAATCTTATTCTCACATCCAACCCGACTTTCCCTCCTTCAGTTTGAACCCATTACCACTTGTCCTGTCCCTGCAGTTCCTAACACAGGGTCCATCTCCAGTTCCTTGTAGGCCCTTCAGATATTGAAAAGTTGTTCTGAGGTCTCCATGCACTCTTCTCCAGGCTGAACAGCTCCAACTCCCTCAGTCTGTCCTCACAGGGGAGATGCTCCAGTGCTCTTAGCAACTTTATGGCCTCCTCTGGACTTGTTTCAACAGTTCCATGTCCTTCTTATGTTGAGGACACCAGAACTGTGTGCAATATTCCAAATGGGTGTCAGCAGAGCAGAGTAGAGGGGAAGAATCACCTCTTTGTCCTGCTGCCCACACTCCTTTGAATGTAGCCCAGGATTCCATTGGCTTTCTGGGCTGAGCTCACACTGCAGCTCATGGGGAGCTTCTCATCCACTGTCACTCCCAAGTCCTCACTGCCAGTTTCAATTCTTTCCCCACCCAACCTATAGTTGTGCTTCAGATTGCCATGGCCCAGATGTAGGGCCTTGCACTTTGTTATGTTAAACTCCTTGAGGTTTGCATTGTTCCACCTCTAAAGCCTCTCATGGTCCCTCTGGATCCATTTGAAGAAAGTGTTCTCAGGTGAAAAAAACCCACAACATGATCAATGCATTTTATACTTTGAAGGTGCACAGTGCTTTGCTGGAGAAGGTGAATGAAATGATCTAAAGAAACTGCTGACTGACATAACTTTTCAGCACTGACTATGGATTGTATCTTTCCAATGGGATCTGTTCTTGGTGTGCTGTTTTCATGAAAGAGTGAGAGCTTTGCTGTACATTAAATTTCCTGGGGGAAAAGAAGGTTTTAAACCTCTCCCACTTCACCCTAAAAGGCTGGTGCTAGGCAGCAGCCTTGGCACTTAGGTTGTGTTTAGACAATTCCATTGTATCCTTCTCCAGAGGGACACACCATTCTGACTTGGACCCAAAGGAAACTAACAGCAATAAACTGCAAAACAACTAAAAAAGAAATGCTATTCCTGTGATTTGAGCATGTTAAATCCAACCAAGAGGCTTATTTGGGGAACATTGTCATCCTAGTCTCACTTTGTAATCAGCAGAGAAGAACAGGCACTTTCAGGATGTGATTTGGATGAAGAAGGGTCTCACTTTTCCTCCAGCAGTTTCATTTCTTTCTCAATTATCTTTGCAGAAGGCCTTGAACAATTCTGCTCCTAATTAGGCAACTCTGCTCCTACAGCCTCAGGTGCTCATCACTGAGTGTGAGAAGGTTAGGGCTTAGGACAGTACCTGCTTCACACATTTTTGGTGCCTCATCCAAACTCAGGCAGAATCAAACACTAGAGTCTCTACAGTCTGTCAACCACGTCTACTTGACTGTTTGAGTGCCTGTATTAAAAATTAACAGTAAAGAATACTTAGACAGCAGTGACAGCTGGGACCAAGACTCGGGACTCTCTCATGCCTGCCCTCACAAATGGGCTGCAAAATCAAGCTCCCTCTTACCTATTCTGTCTCTGTTCTGTAGCCTCACACAGTGAGCAGAATGAAGAACTTCTCCAGCTTGATGGGTAGGATAAGCTCTGAGGAAAAGGGAATTGTGGTTCAAACCCCTTTAGTCTGAGAAAGGCTTCAAATCCATGTTTCCCACTTCTTGTAAGAGTGTTCAAACAATGAAGTTATTCTGAAGTGGCTGCTGCCTCTTCTTCCTCCATCATTAGCTGCTTGCTCTCAAGAGATGACTCTGTGCTCTGGATTTCAAGTGGAAGAAGGTGATTGAGGTTCAACACTTGTTGAGATCTAAACTGAGAGGTTTCCCAGGTGATTGGTAGGTGGGAGTTTCAGTGACCTGCTCCCAGTGGAGAGAGGTAGATTCCTTGCTGCTTTGAATGATTTCAGACGTGGCCACCTTCCCCCAGCCATTGTACTTGGAATTCAAATGTCTACCTCAGATGCACTGACTCCTCCTGCTGGGCCAGGGGCTGCCTGGAAGCAGCACCCAAGATGAGAAGTTCCTGTTGACAGTTCAGATAATGCCTTCATTTCATGACACAGTTCTTAGCCATTTCCTTTCAGCAGGTACCGAAGAAGTGATGCTTCAGTGACAAACATCACTCACCTTCATAGAAGAGAATCATAGAATCAGCCTGGTTGG
>NW_008677373.1:0-675 GCF_000695815.1 Acanthisitta chloris
CCTCCTGACAGGCTCAGCCCCTCGCAGCCCCCTTACCGCTGGAGAAGAAGCAGAGGCGAGCGAAGACGGTGAGGATGTAGGCAATGGCCAGCAGCCCCCCCAGCACGCCCTGGGGCTGCAGCAGCAGGGCTGTGCCCAGCCCAAACGTGGTGAAATCCGCAAAGTCATCCAGTTTGGCACCTGTGGGCAGCGAGGGGCAGGTGCCAGGGGGGCAATCAGGCAGGAGAAGGACCCCTGGGTGCCCCACGGGGCAGGGGGATGCACTCACCCAGCGCGGAGCAGGCGTTGAGCTGCCTGGCCACGGCAAAAAAACTGCCCGCCACGGGCCCGGTGGGCCAGATCCAGAAGGAATCCCAGCAGCAGCAGCCAGCACGAGTGCTGGTATTGCCTGGGGGTGACACAGGGTGAACCCCACTTCCCAACCCCCTTTTTCACCCCCTTTCACCCATTTTTCCATTTCCCCCATAATTTCCCCCTCTTTTCCCCCCTTTTCTCCTCTTTTCCCCCACCTATTGAGGGCGGGGCAGAGCTCAGCCACCAGGTTGGTCACAGAGAGAGCAAAACTGGGGTCACCCCAACTTTTCAATCCCCTTTTTCACGCAACTTTCCCCTTTTTCTAGCAAAGCCTGGGTGCCCCCCACTTTTCAGCCCCATTTTCCCAGCAAGACTAGGGTG
>NW_008677373.1:974-1329 GCF_000695815.1 Acanthisitta chloris
CACCCATCAGGCTGGCCATGGAGAGAGCAAACCCAGGGTGCTTCCCAATTCCCACCCACTTTTGCCCCCCTTTTTCCCTGTTTTCCCCCACCTGTTCACGCTGCAGAGGATGGAGGAGAGCCCAGCCAGGAGGTTGGCCACGGAGAGGCCGTTGGCCGCGTTTCTCCGGAGGAATTCCAGCGCCTGTCCCCGTCCCAGTCGCTCGCTCAGCACCAGCTTCTTGGTGGACTGGAAAATACCTACAACCCCCCAGCGTGTTCCAACCAGGGAGGGGCTTCAGCCCCCCCAAAAACCAGCAGGTTGGTGCAGGGCTTCCCCCTCCTCAAACCAAAATCCCCCAAAATCCGTTTAGGAA
>NW_008677374.1:0-245 GCF_000695815.1 Acanthisitta chloris
TTATATATATTATATATATAAGGTTTTGTACCTGTATATATGTATATGGATACATGGGTAAATTTTAATGCCCCTTCTCATCTGCTGGTGCATCTGGCTGAGCACTCTGGGTGTGATGGAAGAGAAGTTTGATGATTCAGCAAAACTCAAGTGATTAGAGAAAGGGCTCCAAGCCCTGGGATCAATTAGGCAGGACCCAGAGCTGCTGATGGTGGCTCCCTGTGTCCGGGCAGGGCTCTCTGGAG
>NW_008677374.1:761-8843 GCF_000695815.1 Acanthisitta chloris
CCATTTGCTGCATGTTTGTCCCAGAATTCCTCACAACGTCCCAGTTTGGAAAGAGGACAGGTTCTCTCCTTCCCCTGAGCCCCCATGAGCCTTGGCAGCAGTGGCAGGGTGCTGAGTATCCCCTTGTCTCCCCCAGCTTGTATGATGAACGTGCACAAGCGCTGCGTGATGAACGTGCCCAGCCTGTGCGGGACAGACCACACCGAGCGCCGCGGGCGGATATACATCAGGGCTGACATCGAGAAGGACGTGCTCACCGTCGTAGGTAAGTGTATGACAGCTGCCACCTGCAGCAGTGCCAGCACAGTGCCCAGGAGCAGCCACCTGGCAAGGCAGGACAAGACTTTGAGCCTTCTCCAGGCACACTCCTGTCCTCTGGGAAAGCCTGGCTGCGGCTCCAGGGGCTCCATGTATTAGTGGTGCTTCCAGTATAGACTTTTTCCAACGGTTTTTTGAAGCATGTACAATTTCAGCATCCACAGGCCCTTGGGAAGGGAGAGCAGAGAGTTCCTGCCTTTTGCTATCTGTGTAAAAGTGTGCTGTTTCTATCCTGCTGCTTGTGTGATGGTGAATATCCCTTTCCTCCTGTTCTTTCCACACTGTTAATGGTACCTGGGCTCGTTCAGGTCCTGGTGGGAATCTCAGATGGTCTTTTTGTCCGAGTAGAGCTTTGCAACCTTCTTCCACTGATTTGGAGCCTCCATGGCCTCCCCCTCTCTCCTAGGCATGTGCTGCCTCCCCCTTGGTGCCAGAGCTGAGCTGCTGGGGTCAGGCTGTCCCAGTGGGTGGTCACAGTGTGAGGCACGGAGGGACATCAGCCCCTCCACAGTGCCGTGGTGAGGATAACCCTCAGCCTTTTTATTTCCTTGCTGTATGGGGAGGCAGAGCATGGTTTGCAGGACAGGCTGCCATGGCTGTTTGTGGAGCTTCCTGGTTCCAGGGGCTGCATGGATCCAGGGGCTTCGTGGATCTGACCACCCAGTGAGGGGCAGGAGCCATCCCACAGCATTCACCTGCAGGGATGTCCCCGCTGGTGGAAGATGGGGCCAGAGGAGGCTGTGAGGAGCCAAGCAGTGCTAGGCTCAGCAGAGGCTCCTGTCCTGCCTGGAGTGTCCCAGAGACCCTGTGGCCACCCACATGGAAACCCCTTGTTCCCAATCCCAGTTTCCTCTGTTCTAGAACTCCTCTGTTCCCAGCAGGAAACAGGATTATCCCATCTCTAGATGCTTTTGCAACCCAGATTTTGAGCTCCCAGAAGATTTTGCTTCCCCCATGACCTATAAGCATCCCACGTAACATTAGGCCATGTTCTCATGAAGCCTCTTGCCCCCAGCATGGGGAGATCAGACCACAGATGTGACTCTTGTTGGGTACCAGTGACCAGCATCTCACAGAGCAGGTGCCAGGGGGATTGGAGGCAGGGATTGCTCTCTGTGGGCACAGCAATGACAGTCCCTCTGGGGTTTGTCTGGCAGAGACTGAGCCAGTGCTGTGCTGGGGGAGGAGGTTGCTGCCCACACAGGGTCCCCAGGCAGCTCTGGGCATTTCTGTCTCTGCAGGGGCGGCCGAGCTGTCGTGGTTATTCACAGATGAGTGAAAGCTGTGGGGTGTGAAGTGCCCCCACCTGTCCATGCTGTGAGGGCCAGTGCTTCTGAGTGGGCTGGGTGTACCGGGCTGTGGCACCCATACAGCACCAGATCCTTCTCCATCATCCCACCTAGCTAGGTCCCCCCAGAGAAGTCTGGTTTCCCTCATCCTGTTGCAGCAGGAGATACTGTGACACCCACATGGTTTGTTTCTGTGGGATGAGGTTGGCTTTATGACATCCTGTGATGCTTCTCACCACTCTGGTGCTGCTTGTCCCCTGGGGAGAGTGAGGACTGCCAAGGTCCTGCTGCTCTAGGCTGGCTCCTCACTCAGCTGAGTGCATCCCAATGGAGACATCTGCCATGTGTGTGAGCCTGGTGGGACTCCAGTCCCTCCACACCAGCCCCTGCTCTGCTCCAGCAAGGGGTGACCCCAGCCAGTACCCCCGGGGTGATGGGAAACCAAGGGGAGCTTTGGTCTGTTGTGTGCTCAGCAGCTCCTGTGCTCTAGGGTGGGCAGGTGGTGGCACAGGTCACCTCAGTCATGTGTCAGGAGGTAGTCAGGTGTGATCTGGGGGTGTGCAGAAGAGCCAGGATCCTCTGGCCCACAGAGCCCTGAGGAATATTTTCAAGGAAAATACCAAGTTGCTGAAAATGTTAATGAAAAACTGAAAGACGTTGTGGAGGATGTTTTGATTTCTGTTTTATTCGTCCTTAAAGGAAAGTTACAAGGAACCTGGCAGAACTTTGTTTCTCATAAGTCCTGCTTCCCAGGCACCTTCCTGGAGGGTCGGACTAGGTGATCTTGGAGGTCTTTCCAACCTCGATGACTCCATGATTCCCTCCAGGGATGAGGCTGGTACCCAGCCTCCACCAGATGCCAGCAGGGTGCAGAGCTCACCCTCCCGCTGGCACCACAGGCTCCTTGACACTGTTTCCACTGCTCCGGAGGCAGGGGAGGAGCTCTCCCAGCCTGTTCTGTGCAGCTGGATTTTCATTTCTTCAGCTGGGTTTGAAAGGCTGGTTTATTTCTGGCCCTTTATGGAGGTGTTGGTGAAAACATGTCAGCTGTTGGCTTTTCCAGAAAGGCAGGGAAGAGTGCTGAGTGCTCCAGCTCCACTGCAGAGCTGGCGGAGGAGTGGGAGTGCTTTGGGAGAGGAGAGGCTGGCACTGGAGAGCCCAGGCAGGCCCCTGCCCTTCCAGGCAACTTGAGGGGCTTGGATTCTCGCTCCAGAACTTGGAGGGGAGGTGGGAAGGTCTGCTGGGACCCAGAGCACAGGTGTGCACCCAGCCCTGGGGGATGGAGCCACCTAACACTGTACTGGGCACTGCCAAAGCATCTCGAATCCTGGGGGCAGTTTCGGGCCGCTCACAGCAATTGTGGGGCTGGAGCATGTCCAGGGAAGGGAACGGAGCTGGGGTAGGGTCTGGAGGGCAAGAAGCAGCTGAGAGGCTTAAGGGGAGCTCAGCCTGGATAAAAGGGAGCTCAGGGAAGACCTTCATGCTCTCCACAACTCCCTGACAGGAGGTTGGAGCTAAGTGGGGTCAGGATATGCTCCCAGGGAACAAGTGACAGAACAAGAGGAAATGGCTTCAAGTTGTGCCAGGAGAGGTTTAGGTTGGATATTTGGAAAATTCGTTCATGGAAAGGGTGCTCAGGCAGTGGAACAGGCTGCCGAGGGTAGTGGTGAAGTCCTTATCCCTAGAGGGATTTAAAAGCCATATGGATGTGGCACTTGGGGACGTGGTTAATGGTCTTGGCAGTGCAGGGGCAACAGTTGGAGTCGATCTTAGAGGGATTTTCCAACCCAAACAATTCCTGCAGCACCTCCCTTGGCCACCCTGGGGAGAGTGGCTCCCAGAGGGCCCCAGCCTCGCATGGGGAGGCAGCAGCAGCCAGGCTTCCCCCAAACAGATTGCTGGTGGAAAATGCCCTTTACACATTTTCTGCAGGAATATCAGTTTGGGGCGGGCAGGGGGTGGATTTCTGTCAGGAACAGGAGCGACAGCTCGGTGAGGGGCGGCAGGTGGGAGGCAGAGCCCCCTGAGCCTGGCAGGGTGGGGAGGCAGTGCTGGCCAGGGGAGGGTGAGCTCACTTTGGTCCTGCTGTGCAGGAAAACACAGGGGCTGGGCATGGGGAGAGATGTTCTGTCTGTCCCATCAGGTAGGAGACCCTGGTCCAGGAATTTTGGAGGCTTTCCTGTGGCAAAGAGCATCACAGCTATTAAGAGTGAGGTGTGGAAGGTGCCCAGGTGCTGGGAGGAGCAGGCAGGATAGAGTGGGGCAGGGCAGGTGGGGCAGGGCCGATGCCTGCAGGTGGCAGCATGGGCACAGCCAATGCAGGCGACAAACTCAGTGCTTTCATTTTTTCATCGACCTGACAAATTTGACAGGAATTTGCCATATGCTGCTCAGCTCTGTGCTTTGCTTTTCTCCTCCTCTGATATTTTATTCTTCTTTGTAAATCTGACCTTTCCCTCCCAATGGAAAATGCAGATTTTTCATAGAATCATGGAATCCCAGAATGGTTTGGGTTGGAAAAACCTTATAAAGATCACTTCATCCCACCCCCTGCCGTGGGCAGGGACACCTTCCACCAGCCCAAGTTGCTCCAGGCCCCATCCAGCCTGGCCTTAAACACTTCCAGGGAAGGGCCATCTACAACCTCCCTGGGCAATAGCTGTTAAGAACAGTGATTGTTTGGCACTGAAAGAACAATACCACTTTGGAGCATGGGTGTGTGTCTCTAACCCCCTGGTGCAGGAGCAGACGTGGAGTGGGCAGGGCACTGCCTGGCTGGTGTGGGACATGAGCAAACATGCATTCAGTCTGTGTCCTGGTCTGGGCTTTGATCAAGTGTCTTATTAGCAGGAAAAGACTGTGGAATAAAGTGGGAAATCATAGCAAATTAAAATGTCATCAAGTCATTTTGCGTTTTTGCTTCCGTAATAGAAAAGCTTCGGAATGCAGATTACTCTGAGCCTGTCGTATTAAGAGACATAAATATCTGAGTCTGGGAAATGGAGGAGTGGGAGAATGTGGAGACTGGGCTGAGGGTCTGTGAAAACTATTGCTGCTCCGAGAGGGAACCTGTTGGGAATGGTAACGAGACACTGGCCCAGGTTGCCCAGGGAGGCTGTGGCTGCCCCAACCCTGGCAGTGTTCACAGCCAGGTTGGCTAAAGCCTGGAGCAACCTGTTCTGGTGGGAGGTGTCCCTATGCAGGGCAGGGGATTAGGGCTGGATGATCTCTAAGATCCATTCCATCCCCTCAACGTTCTATGAAACTGGAGCACTCTCCTGCCCAGCAGTCAGGAGGTGCCTCTTCCCACCACGTTCAGGTGGAAGATGTGTCCCATTGTTGTTCATCTCTCAGGGAATTGGTGGTGTAAAAGGGAGAAGATTTAAAGATCTAAAGTCTAAAAGGGATTAACAGGCAGAAAACCTGTGTCGGGTTTATTCTGAAAGATCAGGGTGTGTTTGGGTGCTGGAGACTCTTCAGTGTGTTTACGGGCCTTTGACCATGTGCATGTGAAGCAGAGTGTGTTCTCTCCTTGTACAAGAGCTGCTGAGCATGTGGACTCTGTTGGGTTCTCTCTGCTCCCTTGGAAGTCTCAGCAATGTACTGGCATCCCCGTGGCTCCTGTGGAGCCAACCCAGAGGTCCAGCACCCCTGGGGCATTGCAGAGGTTGCTGGGACGAGAGCTTCGCTATTTACTGAGCTGATGAAGGAAAGCATTGACCAAAACTGAAACCAATTATGCTATGATTAGATAAACGAGCTGGAAGTGTGTTAATTAATAATCACCGGCCCAGGAAGATGCAGCTGTAATGAGTCCTGTGCCTTTGCCATTGTGGAAGCATGTGCAAAATATTCCTGTCAGAGCATTAAGTAAATGGTTTCACTCATGAGGGTGCTGATCTGAGCACTGGGTGATGCTGGGGTGGGGCTGCTCCTGGCCAGGGTAGGGTGTGCTGCCAGAGGGAGGAAGATGAGTACGTCAGTCCAAGAGCCTTCCCTTCTCCCAAAACCCATTCAGGAGGTGTGGAATTGGGAGTGCTGCTGACATGGCCATGGGGAGATGAGGTGTCTGGTCTCTGACAATTCCTTGCAGCAAGCAGGACTTTGGAAAGGTTTTTCATAGAACCATAGAAACCTGGAATGGCTTGGGTTGGAAGGACCTTAAAGCTCATCCAGTTCCCCCACTGCCATGGGCAGGGACAGCTGCCACCAGCCCAGGTTGCTCCAAGCCCTGTCCAACCTGGCCTGGAACACTTCCAGAGATGGGGCAGCCACAGCTGCTCTGGGCAACCTGTGCCAATGCCTTTTCCTTTGGAGGGCAGTGGGAAGCAGAATTCCCTGCCCTGAACATGCTCCATGGCTTTGCACGCTCAGAGAGGACTCGGTAGCCTGTGGGAGATGTGTGGAGTGTGAGGTAGGAGTGGGTTTGTTGTAGCTCTTTTTATTTAATGTAAAAGTGAACCCCTATGTGGCATATTTAGCAAATAACTTTCTGATCTTTTTTTATCCAATGTATTAATCTTGTCTTCCCATGGAAACTTGGGAGCTGGAGGACGCGGATCCTTGCCCTGTTCTTGTGGCCACAGTGAGCTGCTGGCCATGACCTTCATGGTTACTGAGCTGCCTGAAAAGCCTGTGCCCCCCTGCTTTGGGCATGCTGTAGAGTGATGTTTCTCCCACATTTTCCCTCAGAGATGTGGGTGTCTCTTCCCAAGCCTGTTCTCCCCGTTACGGCTGGCTGAGGAATTAGAAGGTGTTGTCTGAATCATTTATTTGGAAACTATTGCACATTTTACAGAATAAATTATTCAGATATCATTCACCAGCTCTACCTGCACTGCCCCCCAAACCCCACAATCCAGTGAAGCCCAAAACTTAGCAAAGCCTTGTCCTGACCATGGCCTGAGGCCTCAGTGGTGTGTCCTTGGCCACAGCCAGGCTTGGTGTACCCACAGTGGTTTAAGACCTGCCTCGAACAGGATCGTAATATTCTTATTCATCACTGTTAATAATGATGTTACTACTTCTTAATGATGCACAAAAGTGTCAGGATATGATAGATGTAAAGCTATTTTGCATCAAATCTAAGTGTCAGATGAATGCCATAAACACTGGAGAGGAGCACGTCTCCCCTGCCGTGAGGTATCGCGGCTGTGCCACTTCAGGTTTTCATTCTCCCTCCACTTAATTATTGATTTCTGCTTGAAAAGTCAGAAAGTTTCTTAAGGTCAAGCGGAAGCATTTTGTTTTTATAAATGAATAGATGAAATTATTCCCATTAATGAAATTTTGAGGTCTGCACGCTGAGATAATAACATGAGGTAATCAAATCTCATGCTTCAGGGCATAAACTGATTAACTTCGAGGTCAGGAATTACTTCTCCGGTTCCTTAAAGAAGTGAAGGATGGGCTGATAAACAACAGAGGGTTGTTCATTAGTCTCCAGAGGATGTTACAATGGCTATTGGGACAGCGAAACGTGGAGCAGAGTCGGATTCCACGTGACATCATTTTGCATCCTATCTCGGTGTGGGGCCGTGGGTGTGAGACCCCAGAGCCTGCAGCTTCCAGCCCGTGGGCTGGTTTTGCCACTCACACAGCAGGGCTGGGGGGTCCCTGCCCTGACTCCAGGGCAGGTGAAGGGTGTTGCTCTCCAGTGAGGACTGTGCCCACTCCCCTGCCCTGGGTGCTGGAGTCAGGGCAGGAGCCATTTGGTGCCTGGTGCTGTGAGTGTGAGTGGGCTGTCCCCCCCTTCCCTGAGGCTCCCTGTAGTGCAGGTGGGCAGGGACACTGAAAATACATTTTCATTATAATTTTAAAGCCAGTAAGGTAATAAAAGGCATTAAGAGCTCAGGGGGAGGGTGTGGAGAGGCCCCAGTTCCACAGGGCACTGGGAGCATCGTTCCCTGTGCCGTAGCAGCACAGGGAGCTTGAGGTGGTGGTTTTACAGGGTTAGAGAAGGGATTTGGAAGGAATTCTCCCCTGTGAGGATGATGAGGCACTGACACAGGTTGCCCAGAGAAGCTGTGTCTGCCCCATCCCTGGGAGTGTTCCAGGCCAGGCTGGACAGGGCTTGGAGCAACCTGGGCTAGGGAAAGGTGTCCCTGCCCATGGCAGTGGTGGGACTGGATGTTCTTGAAGGTCCCTTCCAACCCAAACCAGTCTGTGATTGCAGCACCCCCAGCAAGGTCACTGTGTACCACTCAGGGATGAAGTCATTCCTTCCCCTTCTGCCAGAGGGGCAGGAGGTGGCTCTGACTCTCACAGCTGCCTCATCCCAGGGGGTCTGAAGAACATCCAGAGCTGCAGAATGTGGATGGAGCTGCCTGGCTCCTGCAGTGGGCAGGCAGCAGTTCCCAGCAGGCTCACGCCTCTCCCTGTCTCACAGCCCCTGTCAGCGCTGTCACGTTTGATAAATGAGCTCGTTTATAAATGCAGATTTGAATTTTGGCTACAAGTTTTATCCCTGGAGCTG
>NW_008677374.1:8886-10627 GCF_000695815.1 Acanthisitta chloris
TCATTTGCTTTTCCAATCTCTCTGGTTTTCAGCCTCATCAGAAATTACTTACTGGTGAGTTGGGACCTGGGAAATTGGTTTTACTCTTCTGACTCTAAAAGTGTCTTCTGATGTTCTGTGGCACTGCACATGCAGATGGAGTCCTCTCCTCCTCTTCCTCCTTGGGATTAGGGGGTGAAGCTGTGCCCCCAGTGAACCTCACAGCAGAGCTGCTGGTAGGATCCAGTGGGATTTCAGGCAGCACTGAATTCCATGTTTGCAACACAGCACAACCCTCCATGCCTGATCCCTGGGGTGTGCCCTGGACCTGAGGAGGGGGAGTTCTGCTCTGCGCTTCCTTGCAAACAGCTTTTCCCTAGGTTACAGCTCTGCTCCATCACGGCCCATCAGACGTCACATCTGTGATATCTCTGCTTGAGCTGGAGGGAAGATAAGACCTTTCTCCAGGCAGACAGACCCTTTTTGACTTAATCTGGAGAAAGAGACTCAGCTCAGCCTGGTTATATTTAATTTGCCCAAGCTGCAATCCAATTAGGAGCAGCAGAGTCACCTCAGGTTTGCTTTTCCCTCTCTGCTCCTGCTTCCTGGAGGAGATGTTCAAGCTCCTGGAGCCAGGGCGATGCTGCCAAGTGGAGAAGTGATGACGCCCTGTGGACATCCCCGTGGTCCCTCAGGGTCACAGCAGCTGAGCCTGAGGGACCCAACAGGGAGCTCAGTGCTGGATCAGGCACTGTGCTGTGTCTCTGGGTACCTGCTCTCACCTGTCCATGGCAGTTACGTCGCTGTTTCCACTCTCCAAGGAAAGCTCCATTGCCATTCTCCCACCAAATCAGTGCAATTCTCCTTCCCAAGGGGCAAGAGGAAACAAATCAGTTGTACGCTGCTTAAAACTGAGAGCAAACAACAAATCATCCTATCATAAAGTAAAAATAATCTCCTGAGTCGACCCCTGAGCCTCCCCCGTCCATGACAGCTGCGTTTGCTGGGCGTTAATTATGTCGTTCCTCATGTAATGCTCATGTCTGCACAGATCCAGTTTAATTCTGCTTTTAATCACTATTTTCACACTTACTCTTGGCACACAGGGAAGTTGTCAGTTGTTGGATATTTTTATAGTTGGAATGCTGAATGTAATCCTTTTTCTCTTCCCCAGTAAGAGATGCTAAAAACCTAGTTCCTATGGACCCTAATGGCTTGTCAGATCCCTATGTGAAGCTTAAACTAATCCCTGACCCCAAAAATGAAAGCAAACAGAAGACCAAAACTATCAAGTGCTCTCTGAATCCTGAGTGGAACGAGACATTCAAATTGTAAGTACGAGGAAGATGTTTAAATTCGTAAACTGAATTTTCTCACCCCCAAGATTTAATGTGATTGTGTTTACTCTGATTTAATTATTCAGAGGAACTGAGCTGATTCAACTGAAAAATGATTCTTTGTGGTCTATAAGTGACTCAGAAATGCTCAGACCTCTGCCCTGACCCTGACTGAAGCTGAGTACGTCAGGGCAGGAGCTCTGTGCTCTCCATGTGAATGGGATGTGGTTGGGAAGTCAGATATTGGAGACCTCAATGAGCACTGAGGATCATCCCTGCAATTTGCATCCATGTTCTTGCAGAGCATGGAGGGACAGGGTGGTGTGGCAGCAACTTCCAGGATAAAATCATTCCTTTGCCTTTCCTCTCTTCCAGCCAACTGAAAGAGGCGGACAAGGACAGGCGGTTGTCTGTGGAGATCTGGG
>NW_008677374.1:10655-32931 GCF_000695815.1 Acanthisitta chloris
CGGGATCTCTGAGCTGCAGAAGTCAGGAGTGGATGGATGGTAAGATGTGATTGTTTTGCACATACCGTGGGCACAAAGGAGCCTGGATTGTTTGTAGGCAGTGGGAGATGTGGCAGCCCCTTTTTCCTTATCTGAGTCCTCCTGCTCAAGGACCACCTGTCCTGTGTCCATGTAAGGCACAGTTCCACCTGTCAGGTTGCTGAGGATGACTGGTGCTGTGGTGGGTGTCCATGGGACACCCAGAAGTGCCAGGACAGCATCTGGGTGCCTGGCTTTGTGTGACCTGCTCCGTGTCCTTGGACTGGGAGGCTTTACCCTCCCGTGGGCTCACACAGCCCTGGGCCTGCTCTGCCCGGAGGGCTGGTGCTCCCTTGGGCTCTTGCTGCACGGTCTTTGGGAGGAGCTGGCATTGCTTGCCAGCATCTGCCAAGCCAGCATTTTCCAGCATTTTGTGCTTGGATTCCCTCAGTTTTTGTACTGGGGAGGCACTGTGGCTTCCTCAGGCATGCAGGAGAGCAGGGCTGCAAGGGGTGATGAGGGGACACCTCTGAGCTGTGATTCCTGGCTGGAGCACGTGGGCTGCAGTGCTGGTGTGGAGTGCACTGTTCAGTAAAAGGAGGAACTACCAAAGTGTGTAATTACCAACGCTCGTTACCACCCGAGCGATGAACACAGCAGGGCTGTAACACTCCTGAACAGGGCTCTCCATTTCCATTTTATCTCCCCCAGCAGGACACACGGTGCCTTATTCCTTGTTTTTCTCCAGGCACTGGTGTCTGGGAGCTGTGTTACGTGTCCATGGCGAGTGTAATAATTGAAAAGAGATAATAGATAGATGTCCTTTGAAAGCCAAACCCTGTGTGTTATTAAGCTGAGTGAACACCCCAGACTGGGTTTTCCACCCTGGAAGTTGGATGTGTCTCTCTGAGAGCAGAGAATGGAGAGGAGGAGGAGGAATTAGGCAGGCTGGGTGCCTGCACTGCGTTGGGGTGCGCATCCCTTGTGGAGTGAGGGGGCTTGGAGGGTTGGCACTGCGTGGGGCACCCACTGACCCCAGCACAGTCAAGGCAGAGCTGGGAGTGCTTCTGTCACTGTCCACCCCCTCCTGCCTGGCAGGAGTCCCTGGGGCTGAGCCCGGCCACATGCCACCGCTCATCGCCAACCAGACCCTGATGGGCACACATCTCCTCTCCTGGAAAACAGCAGAAAGCTGTCACTTCCCCCCAGACTCCCAGTCACCTGCGAGGGTGTGTGTCACGCACTGCCGGGTCTGACGCAGCCCCAAAGCCTGAGTGTTTTCCAGCCTTTTAAAAATCATGTAAGTGGAGATCTAAGTAATTTTCCTTGTCATGATGCTGGCTGGAGTAAACTGGGAAAGGAGCAGGAGCTCTGATCTATATTTCATATCTAAACAGCTGCAGTTAATGGAGAAAACAAGCTGAAAGGCAGAGCCTGTCCCTGTGTTACGCAGACAGGGCTTTGTTCCACATAGCAGCCTCCGGGATAACTGAGATCCATCCTGGCTGTGGAGCCTCCAGAGCCAGGCTTCACCCCCAGCTTCAGCACCTCAGATCTGAGTGGCATTTCCATGATTTCTGATAATTGCTGCTGAAGTTTTTTCTTATCTTGGGGAGCATCTTGTCTGTGTACTCAGGGTTGGCAGCGCCAACCCAGCACTGGCACATTGCACGTGCTGTCCTCGAGGGGCAGCTGATGGAGAGGGGTTTGCCCACGCCTGTGCCCATGACCATCACGAGGAAGATGTGTTTGTCTGTAGGGTTTGGGGTCAGGATTGGTTTGGAAGTGATGTCAGTGCTCTGTGTTCCCACCACAGCAGGCAGTGGATGTGTTATCTGGGCCATGGGGGTCCCCAGTGCAGCTAGGGACCCAGAAACATCCCTCCCCATGGGTGAGGGGCTGAGCTTGCTGAGGGGGATGGTTTGGAGGGGTGAGACATTTGAGGGGTCCTTTTGAATTTGCAGAAGGGTGACCTGGATGCTCAGACCAGAGGTGAGGTCCTGCCTGCAGTCCAGCCTACTTGCAGCCCCACCTGCCACCCTGACCCAACATTCTCACTCTGTCCCTGCAGGTTTAAGCTGCTGAGCCAGGAGGAGGGAGAGTATTTCAACGTCCCAGTGCCTCCTGAGGGAGAAGAAGGAAACGAGGAACTGAGGCAGAAATTTGAGGTGAATTGGTTTTTCTTGGGAATTGGAATTCCTTGCTGCCTCCCTGCCGTGCCCTTGGCAAGGGGCTTTCCCTGCCAGCTCTTTCCTTGGCAACACAGGGAATGTGAGGCAGGGTGCAGCCCATGGCACACCTGGATCCAGGGCACAGTATTCAAATGGATATGGACTGCAGGGAGCCAGGAGGGCTCTGCAGGGCTGCATCCCACCCAGTTTCTCTTCCCCAGAGAAAAGCTGTGTCAGCATCCAAGAGCATCAGGCATGGCAGCACCGTGGGTTGCATGGAGGGAGATTGGAGCTGCTGAGGTTTTCCTGCCAGTTTCTGCAAGATTTCAGCAGTGCTTGGGCCCAACTCCCCAAAGAGGCTCCAAGGAGAAATCTCTATTTACTACTTAATAAGCTGTGGAAGATCTTGTTGAATGATTGATCCAGACATAGCTGAATTAACAGGTCTTTGCCATTTCTCAATGTAGCTAAAGCCTCCTCAGAGCCCTGTGAATGAGCGTGGTACATCTGGAGACATACATGCAGTGAGCCATACATAAAATGAAAGACTTGCCCTTATGGTTGTCAGCATGAACTTCATAATTGTAGCAGAGACTGGAGAGTTCCTTTTCTCCTTTCTTTTTTTTTTTTAATCTTATTTATATACAACTTTCCTGAATATCCAAGAAAAAACTGTTCTGATACAACAGTTGGCTAGAACCAATGGCTGTTGGCTCTATAAAGAACTAACAATCAGCTTTTCTTGCATTTCATGACATTAAAATGGTGTCTTGGAAGTCAGATGATGAGTTGTCTACAGATCAGAAAATGCATCATCCAAAGGTGCCAGAGTATACCTGTCCCCTCACCTGCTATGTCTTTCCACTTGCGTCCTCCCTCCTGAAGAAGTCAGTGTTACAGGCAGGGAATCCCCATCCAGCTGGGCCATGGCTTGTGCTGGTGTTGGGAATGAGGAGTGCAGTGTGCTGGAGCCTGGCTGGGAGAAGGCAGTGCTAGCCTGGGTGGCATGGAGCCACACGGATGCTCATGGAGCTGCCACTGGGGTGATGCCCCTTTCCACAGCCTGACTGAGGTGCTGCTGTGCTTCCTGCAGCTGTGTCTCGGCTCATCCTGGGCTGAACAAGGAACATCCAAGACAAAAGACCACTGTGGAGCCCTGTGCCACATCCCTGTGCCACGTCCCTGCGCCACATCCCTGCCAGCTCCACTTGCTATTTATCAGCCGCTTGCTGGGACAGCTAGAGAGATGGAGCCATCAGCTGCTCTTGCATAAATTCAGATGTAGTAAATTAACTGTGACAAATAGAGTTGGATAACGAAGGTCAAGTGCTTTTTTTTTAAAAAAGAATTGTGTGCAATACTTGACAGGCTCCAGTTGTAAACCTGAAAGAGGTCTCGAGATTGTGGGAGTGTTAGGGGTGTATTAAAAACAGGTTGCAGGACTTTTGTGCTCTCTTAGAGACCTTGGAGACACTTGGCAGCAGAAGCAAGACCTTTTCCATGGGAGTTCTGGTTGTTACATTGCATCAGCTCTTATTTTGCTCTCTTTTCTGGGAAGACCTTCCCCCTCCTAGCCAAGCCACACGCAGAGCCTGCTCTATCAGGGAAGTCACACTGTGTTTATATCCTCATCTGGTCCTCTTGAACATAGTGAGGTGCTGCAAATCAGGTCAAGTGCAGGACTGACTGGGGTTGAAGTGGCCATTCTTCAGACACAGCCTCAGGAGCAGCTGGAGGCAACAGGGGAGACCCCAAGTCACCCTCATACCTGGGTGCTCACCTGGTGTCTGCTGGTGCTGTGCCTAGGGCTGGATGGTTTGCTGGGATGGAGCAAATGAAAATCTTCCTCTTTCCCCCTCTCTCATCATTCTCTCTGGATCATCTTTAACCCAAATCTTTCTGTGATTCTATGGTTTGATTTGGTTTGATGAGCCACATTTGGCTGTGCTGGAGCTGCTGTTGGTCAGCTGGTTGTTAATCCAGCACCCTGGCTGGGTATTCCCTTCTTTGGGGGACACTGGAAAAGCCTAAAGATGACTCTTAAGTAAACCTGTTGTGCTTTGGAAGAGGTGACTTTAGTTCCTTTTCACTGTGGGCACGTTTTCCTGTTGGGAGGGAGGTGTGCAGTGTGTGCAGCTCTGGTCCCGGTGACTATCAGAGGGTTCCAACCTCCTCCTGGGGCAGAGCCACAGTCCCACTGATAGTGTTTGGAATTCCTGGGAGCCATTCCCTTGGCTTTCAGTGCAGGAGCCTTTCAGAAGCTTGTAGGTGCTGCAGGTGACCTTGAGTGGGGAATTCTGCAGCACGGAGAACCTTGTGAGAACCAATTAGCAGCAGAAGCTTGAGATCCCCTGAGAGGTGCTATCTGGAGGGGCTGCCAGCAGCAGCCAAATGGAGCCGCCGGGATTGGGTTAATGGAATTTCACGCTAGGCTGAGCTCGGCGCAGGCCTCGCAGTGCCGCATGGCTCTGCAAATTAAAGCGGAATACATTGGGAGATGGCTCTGATGAGCAGTGCTTCAGCACTCACACAGCCCCTGGCCCGGGGCTGGGACACAGGTGGGCTGTGGTGGGGAGCTGGCAGGGTCCTCAGTGAGCAGCTGTGACTGGGGGGATGGTTGGGGTGCAGGAGGGGATCTGTCTGCTCTGGGCTGTTCCGAATGGCTTTGTGGCTTCCTGCGTTCACCTTGAACTAGCCACAGGACTGTGATTCTCTTGAACATCAGATACAGTTATAGAATATCTCAAACTGGAAGGAAGGAACCCATAAGGGTAGTAATGGAGGTGGAGCTGGGTGAAAAGACCTGTGTTTTGCCTAAATATATTTATACTCACCTGTGCTTTTTTGATGAGGCAAGAGACAGAAGCCAGTTTTGAAGAAGAAAAGCTTATTTAAGCCTCTTTTCTATGCATTGGGTGACCTGGAGCTTGGTGCAGGGTGGCATGGCAGGCTGCTGTGTCCTGCTGGTGCAGGGAGAGGGGTGACAATGGGCAGAGATGGTTCCCAGTTGCTCTGGCAGAGGAAGCAGCCAAGCAGTGCTACGTGCCAGGGCTGGTAACTTTTCCTGTGCCCTTCTTGGTGCTGTTCTTGTCGTGCTGATGGAAAAGGTTCCCAAAGCTCAGGGTGGCATTTGAGCTGGGAAAGAGCTGATTAAGGTGGGATTTTGGGAGCATCCACTGGGTTTATAATGCCCTTTTCTCTGCTGTTTTCAGTAATGTTTTCTCTTTCTCCCCATGCCATCTCAACCTGTGCAGAGAGCCAAGATCGGAACTGTGTCCAAGGCTACGGATGAGAAGTCAAGAAATGCTATTTCCAAATTTGACAACAATGGGAGCAGAGATCGGATGAAACTGTCGGATTTCAACTTCCTGATGGTGCTGGGAAAAGGAAGCTTTGGGAAGGTGAGGTACCACATTCACCTAGGCACTGTCTGTGTTTAACGTGTGTTTCTTGTGGCCACGTGGCCAAGTGTCCTTGCTCTGACTGGGAGCACTGGTGTCACAGTACTGGGAGTACAGCTTGGCTCTCTCTGGACTGTGACCACTGTGTCTCAGCAGGGAACACCTGAGATGTCTGATAAAACCATCACAGAAACCAGCCATCCCCTTTAGGGAAGCAGGGGCTGAGCTGTGTCTTTAAAGCACTTTTTTACTTGGCCGTTTTTTTTCTCTAATAATTACAAATATATGTGAACATTTTAATTAACTTCCCAGACTGGTGATGAGCAGTAACAGAATTTCATTCTTCTGGTAATTATGTGACTCGGAGCCTTCATTTTTCTTGGGGTCTTGCCAACTGCCTCTTGATTTCCATTCGGGCTCCCAGTGCTCCAGGGGCCGTTGGGGCTCCACAGCTGGAGCAGACCTCACTGGACACTGGTGCAGTGTCTGCTGGTCTGATGACTGGCCCAGCACCTCTCTCATTAGTGAATTGCCTTAATTGCAGGAATATTGCTCTGCCTGCAGACTCGTTCCTTGGGCTGGCAGTGGAGGTGAGGAGGGAGTGCAGGGGAGCAATGCTCACCTGTCACCTGCTGAGCACAGGGGTGCAGCAAGGACATCCCTTTCCTCCCCCAGCCTTCTCCTGACGGTGTCGGAGCTTGGGGAAGTCCCAGGTGTTTGCTCCCTCTCTGGAGGTGGAGAGCTCTGAGATCCATGGAAACATCTGTTACAGAAGGAGAACAGGGAGGATCAGATGGTCCCCAGCACCCAGAGCATCAGCCTGGGTGATGCTCTGTTCTGCTCCGTGCTCAGCACCGTGCCCCTTTGCTGTGGGTTGGCATCCTGGGTAGCAGGAAAGCCCTGTGCATCGTGCCTGTGCTACTCTCACCCAGAAATGCATACATGCCCCCTTTTCCCTCCCTCCCAATGCCTCATCCCTTTCAAACTCGGTGCCTGGCATCTGGAGACTCTGTAGCTGCGTGTCGTGTCCCCCCACCACCTTCTTCCCTTACATTTGAGAAACATTAGCAAACCCTTCAGTCGGCTCCAAGGCTTATATAAGGGAGTGTGTGACAGAAACTGTTCCCTGGAACAGAATGTTATAAATATGCTAATTAGAGCTAATTAAAACAGCACGTTGGTTTCTTCGGGTAGATGCAGCCTCACCCTCACGTGTGCCTGCGCTTCCCCACCGGCATCCCTCCTGCCACCCTGCGTCCCGGCACAGTGACACCCAGGTGGCAGGTGGAGGGGGGCAGTGTACCTGCTTCTTGTCATGGGCAGAGGTGCCAGATGTTCAGAAGGAGCCAGGCAGAGGTGCACAGAACAGGGAGAGGAGCCCAACTCCCCAGTCTCGGCTCCCGGCAGCCAGCTGTGCCCATGGCATCACTGTCCTTTTCCAGGGCTGGCACTGCTGTCCTTCCCTCTCCAGGGCTGGCACTGCCTGCTCCTGTGCCTGGCTGCCTGCTGCCAGCCTCCCTCCTCCAGTCCCTGCTGGTTGTGAGAGCTCTTGGACTATAACCACATTATTTCAGTGAGTCTCTGTCTCTCTGTATTAACCCTTTGGCACCAGGACCTCAGGTTTGCTGCTCAGTATTCTCCTCTCTCCACACTCTGGCTGTCCAGGATCAGGAGTCCCTACATGTTGGCTTCGGTGGAGTTTAACAAACTTGCTTTCTCTGTGTTCAGAATATCTTCAGTTATTATGCTGGAGCCTTCCCAAACAAATACTCTATATTACAGGAATAAATCAAGTTGAATATCAGCTTTTTCTGCACCAAAGAAAAGTTAAAAAAGAATGCAATCTGCTTCCCAGCGAGTGTGCTGGCAGATGGAGGTCCCCCGAGCCAGGCAGCAGGGTTTGGGGGGTGGAGAATGGATCTGGTTTGGAAAATAGGGGCTTGGGTGAGCATGGTCCTGGCTCAGGGTGTTCAGTCCCAGGACACTAGGCTGCTCTGGGGTCTCCTCAGGGCTCCCTGGCCATGGGCTTTGCTGCTGGTGGCAGAGCTCCACAGGGTTGGCACGGGTAGGGAAAACATTCC
Organism: Acanthisitta chloris; assembly: GCF_000695815.1. Classification (NCBI taxonomy): domain Eukaryota; kingdom Metazoa; phylum Chordata; class Aves; order Passeriformes; family Acanthisittidae; genus Acanthisitta; species Acanthisitta chloris. The sequence continues at coordinate 18,327 of NW_008677374.1, forward strand.
CAGAGGAAGGCAGTGCTTGGCACAGCCCACCCTGGGTTTGCTTTGCTGTAATATAAATATAGGAAAATGAAATTAGGTGGCTTGCTCATATTTTTGCAGCTAATCAATCTGTTGTGCTATGGAGCTGTCAGGCTTCTCGGGGGTTTGTGTTTTGCTGAGCAGGGCGGAGCCTTGGGCTGCTGCAGTTCTGGATTCCAGTGCAGTGGGAGGCAGTTTTCGTGTGCTGTGATAGTTTTCAAGCTGTGCAATGGTCTCTTCTCTTCTCTCAGTGTGAGATATGGCAGGAGGGCAGGGGTCAGACCATCTGGGTGTGGGTGAGGTTGGCTATGTGCTCCCTCTGTCACCAACATACATCCTGTGCATGGCTCTGGTCAGGGTATCACCAACTCTCTAGTCCAGTTGTTCCTTGAACACCTCCAGGGATGGTGCCTACACCACCTCCCTGGGCAGGTCCAATGCCTGACAACCTTTTCCATGAAGAATTTGTTCCTTATGTCCAAAATTCTTCCTGATGTCCATAAGCCCCAGGGGCTGCAAGCATCTGGACTCAATGCTCTTAGCAAAGTGTGAGCATCTTGGACTCCATATTAGAGGTCTTTTCCAATCTAAATGATTCTGTCATCTCTGTTTCTTCTTAGAGAGCAGGCCAAACCTGCTGCTCAGACCTCATGCCTGTGGCTCAGGGTGCAGACAGTGTTTTCTGGATTGACCAGAGCCCACAGTCTCTTCTGCCTCTGCAAATCCACAGTGATTGCAGCATCCTGGTCTCAGTGCACACCTCTGGAGCTGCTGCTGCGCCAGCCCAGACAGGAGAGGGGAGGAATACAGCCCAGATGTGACTGAGGAGCACAGCAGTGTGGGGTTTCAGCATCCCCTGCATCCCCCAGCACACGCTTCACACCCGGCCGCTTCCCCGTGCGTGTCACCCTGCTGCTTCTCGGCAGCTGGGAAGTCCTTTTGCCTTTCACATGTCAGGAAGCAGGGCTGGCTCAGCTGTGCTGGGGTTGCCATGTCATTGGGAAGCTGCTGCATGAAACATTCACAGCCCATGTATGCCCTCGAGCAGTTTTTTGCATTTATGGTGGTACCCCAGCCAGCTCTGCCTCTGCTGCAGAGGGGGTGGGAGCACATCACCGGCGAGGTCCCTTCGGGGCAGGAGTATCTGCCAGGCTCAGAGGCTCCCTGGTTTAGTTAACTTTTCTCTGAAAGGGTTACAGATAGCAAGGCAGGTCTGTATATGACTGATACTGCATCTAATGCACTTACTCCCAGGGAGCAGGTTTATTTTCCCCACAAACTGTGTTCTTGGAGTGGTCACTTCTTTTCCACCAATTTTGAACAGCCAAAGCCCATCTGCTTTTATCACTTAAAAATCAGCTCTGGTTTTAGCACCTGTGCATGGTGCCTTGTAAAGCTTAACTGGCGTAAAAGTGGTGATAAATGGAGGCAATGAACTGAAACAGTTCAGGCAGAATCACAAGGGAGGGCAGAAGTGCAGACTGTGTGTGAGGCAGCTGTGTCTGCTGCCCTGGCACCCTGGCAGAGAAACATGGAAAGGTTTAGGTTGGAAGGGACCTTAAAGATCACCTAATTCCACCCCCTGCCATGGGCAGGGGCACCTTCAACTAGTCCAGCTTGTTCCAAGCTCTGTGTAACCTGGCCTGGAACGCTCCCGGAGATGGCATAGCCACAGCTGTTCTAGGCAACCTGTGCCAGCACCTCACAGGAGAGAATTTCTTCTCAATATCCCATCTAACCTAAGCCATTGCCCTGGTCCTGTCACTGCTGTCCCATGGGTGCAGGCAGGGTGTCCATCTGTCCACGCGCATGTGTGGTGCAAAGCGCCATTGGAAATACCTCAAGGAACTGGTAAAAGAAAATTATGAAGCACAGAGCTGGTCCCACTGCCTCTGCCTTACTGGTTTCCATTCCAGCAGCATAATGTACTGGTCTGGGTTCTCAACATTCTTCAAGCATCAGTGAGGAAATAAATCCATTGCCGAGGCCCCTGACATGCCGTCAGCCCTGCGAGGGACGAGTCAGCGTGTGGCCGCTGCAATCCCGCCCTGCTGAGGGAAATGGAAATGTCAGTGCCTTCTCCAGAGCACTTGGCATCGAGGAGCCCCAGTGCCATTCCCAGCTAATCCTGACAAGCTGTGTCAAGGACAGCCAGCCTCCCCCGGGCCGCAGCCGGGCGGATGAGCCAGAGCCGCGTGCGTTCACAGAGTGCTGTTCCCCCTTCTGCTGGTGTCTGCACTCAAACAAGAGGGTGGGCACCAAAGACCTCAGTCCTCAGGCTGTGTCCCTGCCTTGTTGTCCTTTGTCCTTGGACTGTGCCACAGAATAGAATCACATAATCATTTAGGTTGCAAAAGTCCTCTGAGACCATTGAGTCCAACCTTTCCCCCAGTACTGCCAAGACCACCAGTAACCACATCCCCAGGTCTGTTAAATCCCTCCAGGGATGGTGACTCCACTGCTGCCCTGGCCAGCTGTGCTGGGGGTTGAACACAAGAGAGTTAATTCCACTCTTCTTAGTGTCTCAGAAGTCACCCCGAGACCCACTCGTGTGTCCTCTGCCAGTCTGCCCCAGCCTGAAGCACATTTCAGTTCATCAGTGTTGACTTCACATAATTTATTTCCAACCCCCCGAGCTGCTATTCCTGATGTGACTGGAGGATTTTTGCCGACTCCTTCAAATGAAAAGCAGTTCATTTCCACCCAGCGCTCCAGTCTGAAGTGATGAGAGAGTGTGAGTGGGAAAATGGGAAGCAAAGTGTGGCTTCAGAGTTGGTTTATGTTGCTGACAGCTCAAGGAGCAGCTTAGGCTGATGGAGCATAGTGGGTTGGGCTGGGGACCCTCACTGGGCTGATGGAATTGACCAGGGGGATTTGCACTAGCAGCAGCAATGAATCCTATTTACTGCAATAAATAAACCTGCAAATGGGTGAGACTGGTTTGAAATGGGAGGTTGGAGGGATTCTTCTGGCTGAGAGTGGCTTTGACTGGGCATGGACCAGCACATGATGGGGTTTGGTCACTGTTGTGAGGGGGATGTGAGGCAGAGAAAATGATGTGTGTTTTTTCTTACCATTCACTATATACTGACTCTTTTCCCCTTTAAATTTTTACCACTTTGTAATTTGCTGGGCTCTGTGTTCACACTCTTGACACCCTCCCCTGAGGCTGGTGCCACTTGGAGGATACTGCACCAGGCCCCAGCTCGGAGGTGAGAAGTGCTGGACAGTGACCTGGGCTTAGACATCACTGAACCCCTTCGATAAGGTGATGAGGGAGTAGATTTGTTACTCACTAGACTTACTGTTCCTAAGTGCTTTGGGGAATACCCCGATAGCTTTCTCCATCATTTGGCACCTGAATCTCTTCTTGGGGTATAGCAGGAGCCACAGGATAATAAACAAGCTGTTAGCTTTAACTGTTTAATCTCGAAGCGTTACAGATCCACATTTCCCTTGATCCTGAGCATATCCTCTCCCATGTGCAGGTGATGCTGGCAGAGAGGAAGGGCACGGATGAGCTCTATGCTGTGAAGATCCTGAAGAAGGATGTTGTTATCCAGGATGATGATGTGGAGTGCACAATGGTGGAAAAGCGTGTCCTGGCTCTCTCTGGGAAGCCCCCATTCCTGACCCAGCTCCACTCCTGCTTCCAGACAATGGTAAGTGCCAGTGCCACAGCCTGGCCCTGGGGACCCCCTGGCTGGGGACTGAGCACTGGGAGCCTGACACTTTGCTAAATGGATCTGCAATAGTGTCCAAGGACAGGCTGGATGAGGCTTGGAGCAACCAGAGCTAGTGGTAGGCATCCCTGCCCATGTCAGGGAGTGGAACTGGATGAGCTCTAAGGTTCCTTCCAAACTGAACCATTCCAGGATTCTGTGATTCTCTGTACATCACTGCACTTGCCAATGCAGCCCTGTGTTCTCTGCCTTGGCAACCTCACAGCTTGTCCAGTTTGCTGGCAAAAGTGCTTCCATGACTGCAATGTGGGTGTGTGAAACAGGAGTGTAATGTGCAATAGCTGCACCCTGAGATGTTTCCAGCAGGAGCTGTTGATGGTGATTTCCCAGCCCCTCGGGTACCCCCCAGCCCACAATGTCCCTTGTGATTCAATAGTTGCACTTTTCCCCAGGTCTCATTCCGGCGATCAAAAACATGAATAAAGGGAGAAACCTAATCCAAACTGCTGGAAATCCAGTTTGCAATGGGCATGTGATTGGGTTTGTGTGAGTCAGGAGTGGAGAAGGGGAAAGGGCACCTTTAACACAATCCCTGCCTGGCCCTTGAGCAACCCGTGAATGAGAACGTCCAGGTAGGTGTCAGCAGGAGCCAGAGAGGGAATCAGCAGAGTCCTTTAGAACGATGACAATGCTTTCCAGGGGGATTACATTTTAATATTATCCCAGAAATTTCATTTACCAACACATTGAGTGTATTTAAAGCCTGCGGCCCAGCTTTGCAGCACAGCAATCAGAACGTGGCAGGAGCAGCTATTTCACACAGCATCTCTCTGGCATCTGAAGTGAGTCAGCGCGGGATTATTCCTGGCAGACCCATAGTAGCTTAATAGTAATCGTATTTGTAATGTAATCAAAATGTATAGCAGGGTGTATTATCAAACGCTGGCACAAAGCACTTTGATTTCTGGGAGCACAGTCCAAGCACAATTCTCCGCCAGGGCTGTTGGCTCAGCGGCTTCGAGAGAGAGAAAAGCCCTAAATCTGCGTTTTAAAGGAAAAGTGAAGATGAGCAATGAGAGATGAGCAATGAGAGAGCTCCTGCCTGGAGCTGAAGGGCAAGAGATGCCCTGTGCTGGGGTGGATGAGGAGGACAGCTGTTGTCCTGGCTCTTGTTCCTAGCATGGAGTTGGGCAGGGGACAGATCAAAGGAGTGGTTAATTAGGAGAAGGGCACTGGAAGGAGTCCTGGGAGTTCCATCTTGGCTGCCCAGGGAAGGGGGATGTCACCAGCTCCATGCCAGGCTCTGCAGTGGGATTTACATCTCTGTACTGAGCTGTTGCTCAGTGAGTTTGGATGCTCCAGACTTGGACAGGCGCCGTCCTCTCTGCCATCGACAGGAGCCAGGACAGTGTTCCATCCCTCCCTCCAGCCCGTGGGCTGCCCAGCCATCTGCCCACTTTACTCCTGGCATTTTTCTCCTCCGAAGCACCAGCGTTCCCTTCCCCACCCAAAGGAGGAAAGCTCAGACCCTTTTAGAGCTCAGATGGCTGCTTCAAGAGAGCCTCTTTTTAATATTCTTCCCTCTTGAAGCTGATCGATATATTTAGGAAACAGCTGCAGCCGAGCATGGTGTCGCTGTGCTCTCCCGTGGCTGTCACAGCCTGGCAGTGGCTGCTGAAGGTGACATTGGCTGCACGTGCATCGCCGCTGAGCTGGCCTGCCAGGGCACTCCTCTGCAGAGGGGTGTGCTCAGAAATCCCCAGGCAGCTGACAAGCCAAATTCTCCCTTCTGTCCCATCAGTGCCACATGTTTTGCACATCCCCATTGCCCCCTTGGTGCTCTATGTAACTCCCTTTGGGGCTGTGCTGAGGGGCAGGAGCTGATTGACCCCAGTTCTTCCATAGCCCTTGGTATGGCAACGCTCCATTTGGATCTCTTCTGGGCTCTTTGTCCTTCCTGTCTGAAAAGCAGGGCAAGGTTTGTTTAAGGAGGAAGTGAGGAATGGGAAATATTATCCATTGTTACGCAATCCTGCCAACCTGCAGGTGTCACAGTGCTCCAGCCTCTGTGTGCTTCCTTCCATGGGCTGAGATGAGGCAAGGCCAGGGGAGTCCTTGGACATGGGCATCAAGAGCCCATGTCACTCTGTGTGCTTGTCCAGAGTCCCTCTCCAGCAGTCTTGGAGCCCCTTTAGGCACTGGAAGGGGCTCTAAAGTGTCACGAGAACCTTTTCTTCTCCCGTTTGAACATCCCCAGCTCACAGCCTGTCTCTGTGGCAGAGGTGCTCCGGCCCTCGAAGCACTTCCGTGGCCTCTGGACTCACTTGACCATGTGTGAACATGAAGTGCCTCTTCAGACCAGGCTTGGAGGAGTAAGGAGAGGTGGTGCAGCCCCCTCCTGCCTTTCCAGCTTGACCAGGGGCTGCTGGGTCCCCTACAGACGTGTGCATCCCTGGCACTGCTGTCCTGGGAGAGGGTAGAAATGTTGCACATCCCTCCTGGTGCTTGGTCAAGTCATGGTGGTCGTGGATACAGTTTGGTCCCCATCAGAACTGCTCGTGTCTCCTGTGCATCCCTTAATTGAAGCCATGCAGTGCCTGGGGAAATGCCAGCAAGGAGCTGCCTGATCAACACTTCCCTGAAGGAGAACAAATGTATTGCTGGGAAGTAAAAAAAACCCTGGTTTAGGGATTTCTCCACTTGCCTTCCCCAGTGGATTAACCTGCAGAGGTGCAGAGCTTCAGTCCTGAGCATTGCAAAGGAATTAGTACTTATGGGCTCTGTATGACCATGAGTCCACCTGCCACCCCATGGGGAGGGCAGAGATGATGACTGATTGCCCTGGAGATACAGATTGGAGCTGCCAGTTTCCTCAGTCCTTGTTCCTGACTTCTGCAGATTCCCTGCTCTGATAATTCTGCTGCTAGTTGTTTGCTTTTTCCTTCAGGATCGCTTGTATTTTGTGATGGAATACGTGAACGGTGGAGACTTGATGTACCAGATCCAGCAGGTCGGGAGGTTCAAGGAGCCCCACGCGGTGTAAGTGCAGTAGTTTGGCACCTTTGGGGTGGGTGTTCATGTGGCTGGAAATACAGTCCAAGGCACAGGCTTTGTGGTGCAAGTCCTGGGCAGAAAGGGAGGGGAGGCAGCAGGACTGGGAAGATGCAGGAATATTCTTTGCCAGGACATTGGTGCCTCCACCTCACCTTTTGGGGTACACTGCACTTTGAGGTACAAGCTGAACCAGTGTCTTGCTCTCTGGCAGAGTCCTCTGAGACCCAGAATATTCCTTAAAGCCAGCCATGGCAGTGCCTGTTGTCTCCAGGAGCACAGATAACTTTCCAAGCCACGTTGCCAGCACATCATAATGAGTGGCCATAGGTCCAGATCTCACCTAATTTGTGTAACCAGAAGTGAGAGCCCCCCAGCAGCCCCATAACGTCCCTGCCTGGTGCAGGCAGAGGCTAGGCTGGATCAGGCTTGTGTGATACTTCTCTGTCGTGGCTGCCGTGTCCTTTGGTCCTGTCTGCCCAACGCGTTTCATTCACTGCGATCGGATTTGAAAGGTTTTCATTTCGATTCATCTCCTGTAATTATCAGTCTTCCTCTTAAATCTTCTGTTTCAGATTCTACGCGGCAGAAATAGCCATCGGCCTCTTCTTCCTGCAGAGTAAAGGCATCATTTATCGGTAGGTGAGCAGGTGCCTCCTTCCTCTCTTCCCCCAGGAGCTCCGGCCAGAGGCAGAGCAACGGACAGATGCGATGCTCTGGGGGTCCCACTCTGCCTGCAGCCCCCAGCTCGGGGCTCTCCCTACCCAGGCCATGGATGGGGTCTGGCAGCTGCCTACAGATAGAATCACAGAATCATTAAGATTGGAAAAGACCTCACAGATCATCAAATCCAACCATCACCACACGGTACACACACCCAGCACGGAGCTGGGAGCCTCGGGATGCTGCTGGTTTGGAGAAGGCTCCTGCTTTATCCCAGGTTATAGGAAGGCAGCTCTGGTTCTCTCCTGCTCCTGTTCGTTGTGTTTCTCTCCGTACAGCACAAATGCTCACTGGCAGCCTGGACCAGCTCTGAGCCCTGAATTTCACTGCAGGGCTCTACTCTCTTACCATTAACACTGGAGCAAGTGCTCACGAGCGGCTTGTTCCGAGCTCTGCAGTGCGAGTCTGTCATTTCTGCTTCAGCCACCATATCTCCTTCTCCATTCCCAATATGATTACAGCACCCAGAGGTAGCTGGGTCACTGCCACGTGCCAGACCAGGCTCAGAGGCTGCTGGTTTAGCTCTGAAACCAGTGCTCACTGCTCTTCCCTGCTCGGGAGAATTCCCAGAGCCCAGGGTAGAGCAGAGCATCCTAATGAGTGTCAGATACCATTAAGTGCTCTACAAAGGGAGATGCCAGCTGTGCTGCTGGAGTTAGGAGATGCTGAAGATGAAAGAAGTGGAGCAAACTTGATGTGAGGGATGTTTTTTGCCATCAGCTGCTATAAAGAGATTCTAGGTCTGTCAGTCCCCAGTGCCCCTGCTTCCTTCCTTTCTCAGAATCCACATCCGCGCTCGTGCCCGTCCGTCTTTGGCCTATCAAGGTTCTAAGCACTGACAGGATAATTGTAAAAACCAGCCTTAAAACCAGCAAGAATGTATGAGTTGCACCAAAATACCGAGTGTTTGCTACAGAAGTGTCCTAAAGGCTGGAGCACCCACCTCTGGAGGGACAGATCAGGGCTGGGATTTGGATCCAGAGCTCTGCAGCTGGATGCATCTCTGCAGCTCATGCTGAGGAGCTCCTGTGGGTTGGGTACCATGAACAGGTGTTCTGTGGGTGAGGAACACAGCTGATTTGTATTTCACAGAGGAGCAGAGCACAGGTGAGGCAGGGACTTGTGCTCAGTAGGTGCTGCTTCATCTCTGGGAGCTCTTAGTGCACTTTGATTTTCATAGGAGCAAAAGAAAAAAATCGATTAAATCCGTCTCCTGCCAGATGAGTGTTTCCATCGGACACTTCACAGGGCTGTGCCCAGCATGGTGTTCCTGTGGGTTAAAAGTAAAATAAACACTTCATCCTGTCAGATCTCTGACTTATTTTTACTCATTTCCCCAAACATTATCCTACAAAGAATCTGGGTGTGAGACAAAGCCAGAGCTCAGCTGCAGCACAGCTCTGGGTGTCTGGAGATTCCTATTCTCTGTTATGTCATGGATTTGCTCTCACTCCATAGAGACCTGAAGCTGGACAATGTGATGCTGGATAGTGAGGGGCACATAAAGATCGCAGACTTTGGCATGTGCAAGGAGAACATCTGGGACGGGGTGACCACCAAGACCTTCTGCGGCACTCCAGACTACATCGCGCCCGAGGTAAGGACAGGAAAGGAGCCAGTGCTCTGTGTGCCCCAGCAGCCCCTCTGGTGCTCTTTCCCATGGGATGACCTTGCTCTGGGCAGCTTTCTAGTTGAAACAGGGGCATTAAGGAACTCACCATCAGCCTGGGAAATTCATCCCCTTGGCGTTGTCCATCCCCCCAAAGAAGGTAGCAGGGATGCTGCATCTACCTCCCTGTTGTGCTGTGTCCTGCTTCGACCTCACAGAGCAGCAAATCCTCGTGCAGCTCTCCCTGCAGTGTGTTTTCCCTCTCTGGGGGTTTTTCCTGTGTCTGTGCTGCTGGCAGCTCCTCGCTTGTCCAGTCCTTGGCACACTCAGACCCACCTCACATGCTCCCTTGCTCCTGGAAAAGGCAAACCTGGGAGCTCAGCTCTGCCCCTCACCATGTGTGACATGCTTTCAGCACAACATGACCAGTGGGAAAGATGGAAATATCAGTGGATAATATTTCCATGTGAAGTGGAACTCAGATCTCTTCAGCTCACTGTTTGCAGTGAGGGCCCATGTGTCCAATGGGAAGAGGCTCTAAATCACTCCAAAATGACTTTGCATTTGGTTAGTACTGATGTGATGGAGCCACACCTTACACTTCCATGAAGTGCTGTACAGGCACAATTTAATGTCACACTTGTGAAATTCAGGGGAGTAATTATTCCTGAATGTTTGTTCCCTCCACGTAAAAATATCCCTCCAAAATCTTCATCACACTGTGTTTGCTGCAGACAGAGAAGTTTCCAATAATTGGTTCAATCATGTGTTCCATCCTCTCATCCCACCAGGATTGATACCAGTGGTGCTGGTGCGGAGCTCATCGCTGTGGGTGATTAATGCTCCTTCAAACAGGACAAAGGACCAGTTCTCTGCGTGTTTGCCTGAGCATTTTCACTTTCACTCTTATTTTCTTCTCCTTGCTCAAATTCCTTTACTTTCCAAAAGAAAAACAAAAAATGGGAAATTAGGACACAAATCACTATGGCACTCAGGCGTGGCATTAAAGCCAGTGGGTCTGAGAGGAGCGAGCACACACGTCCAGTTTGGGAATAGCAATAAGGTTGTGCCACGCTCCAGCCCAGGCCCTTCTGCTGCTCTGTGCCTGCTCCTTCAGGGAGCTGCAGTGTGCTTAGGCCAATGTGGCTTCAGGGTAAAACTGTCCTGCAATTTGCTTGACCCATTTTTAGGACTTTTTCTATTCCAAGCCAGAGCTCTGCATGCCAAGGTGACAGGTACCACGTGCAAACAGCCCTGCATGTGTGATTCCCTCTGAACAAAGCTGTTTGTCACCTGCTGGGCTTTGACCTTCCCCAACGGGCAGTTGGGGACTTCACAGGACAGAGGATTTCTTCTAAGTGCTCTTTTCTTTTAAAGGCCTTTATGCTGTGAACAGCTCACACCTAAATTTCCCAGAGCACTGGTAAAGATCAAGTGGGAGGAACTCCAAGGGTGCTTGGTCGAGGGATTTCAGTGCTGGAACATGTCCCGGTGAATAACCTCATCCTTGTGACCTGGGCTACAGCTTGGAATCACTTTGCCTTGTGCCACCAGGTCAAGCCTGGGAGTGTAATCCTGCTGTTTGTGTTGTTTGCAGATAATTGCTTACCAGCCCTATGGGAAGTCTGTGGATTGGTGGGCGTTTGGAGTCCTGCTCTATGAGATGTTGGCTGGACAGGTAATTGGGTTGTAATTGATTCTTCTGGGCTGTGTTACATTCCATTGTGAGCATACACCGATGTGGAATTGCTGTGCTGCTGGCACAAGGCTGGGACATCTCCTTGGAGCTGGAGGTGATGCCATGGGTGCAGCCCCAGGGACCATGATGATGAGATGTGTCACTGTGTGGCACAGCCAGGGCTGACACCATAGCCAAGGACCACAGCAGCACACGGAGGAGAGATCCAGGAATGCTGTTGAACTTGTGTCTGCTTTGCTCTAGGCTCCCTTTGAGGGAGAAGATGAAGATGAGCTCTTCCAGTCCATCATGGAGCACAACGTCGCCTACCCCAAGTCCATGTCCAAGGAGGCAGTGGCGATCTGCAAAGGGGTAAGGGCTGGGCTGGGTCCCCTGCCAGGTTGGGGGGCAGTGGGGACAGTGTGGTGCTGCACCCCTGGGGGTCCCAGCTCGCTCCCCTGGTCCCCAGTGCAAGGGGGATATGACACTCTGTTGTGTTCTGGTGCCTGTGCTCTCCTCTCCTGAAACCACAACATGTGCTGCTGTGTGTGTATACTGAAACCGGGTCAAAACAACACCTCTGTATGCTGTTACACTGAGAAGAAACACAGACTTGGGGGCTGGCCTGAGGGCTGGCCTGAGGGGGAGGTCAGGAGAGAATTGGGGTGTGAGCAGGGAGGTGGGAGGGAAGGGCACCTGCCCACAGACCCTGTGCCCCATCAGGTGAGGACAGGGCAGCTCTGTGCATCTTTGCCTGGAACCAGAAATAATGCTCAGGGAAAATGAATGTGATCCCTAAATAGTTTTTGTAAGATGAGATACAAAAGCTTCATTCTTTTATTTAGCTATGACAAGTTGCCCTTCGGGAGCACCTGAAGCTCAGTGCTGGTGATGCCTAAGAGGTCAGGGCAGTATTTTCATTATCCTATCTCTTAATTTGCAGTGAAGCTCTGCCTTGCCTAGTGTCCCAAGCTGTCCAGGGTCTGGGCCTAGGCACAACTTAAGTGCAGCCTGAGTTAATCTGTTAATGTGATGGATAAAGGTTGGCGAGGTCCTGATGTTGTTCTCTGTGCTTGGGACTGAGCCTCATCTCACCCCTCAGTGCCACACACTGCTATAAATATGTGTTTGTGTAGGAATTTAAGAAATGTTTGCTCATAATAGTTAATATTGAAAATATCTGAATGTTCTCTCTCTCAAAATAGTGTTTCTATCTACAAATGACACATCCTGCGCTTAACGCTCCCACTGCGGCATTTCAGAGCCTCTTCCCGGCGTTGCCAGGATTCCGATCTGGTCTTAAAGAGGAACATTTGCTTGTCCCGTGGGGAAAAGCTGCTGCAGGTGTTCCCACCTGGAATGGGGCACAGTGAGGTGGTGCTGCCCCGCCACAGCCAGCAGAGTGTAGGAAAACCGAGTCCTTTATGCAGAAACCACATGGATGGTCAGAGGGGAATTCCCCCAGTAGTCACCACCTCTTCCCACCTTGTCACCATCTCTCATCCTCTTGCTGGTGTTGTTTGGGATGTAAAGGGAAGATTCAGTGTGTTCCTGGCCGGGCAGGAGGGCAGGAGATGTTCAGTGCTGCTGAGCATCGCCATCCCCTGGTGTCTGGGGCCGAGGAGGCTGGAGCAGGGACCAGACTCACTGTTAGCTTTGTTTGCTGCTGCATCAGTCACAACGTGGCTGCTGTAAATAGCAGAGCAGGGACTGTGACTGCAGCGTCTGCTGGGTGTAGCTGTGATGGCTTTTCTCGCTCTGGAGATGGGAGGCTGACGGGAGGATGTTTGGCCACGCACCGAGGGTTGAGTCTCTATAAATGCCAGCATTTTTTTGCAGGGAAGTGGTGGTTCCCTTTGTGCAACTGTTGTTCCAGGGAAGTGCACAAAAACTCTTTGCCACCACCAAACTGCTACATCAGAAAGTTTAATTAAACTCTGTGTGGGATTTAAGAAGTTCTAGTACGCTGGGAACTAAGTATTTACGTTTCCCCCTGGAATACGTTGAAATACATCTCAATGAGCTGCATTGAGGCTGAGCTGTTTGTGTTGGAGGATGGTAGGTCTGCCAGGAGGGCACAATCCCTGTGTTATGCCAGCCCAAGGAACAAGCCACTAGAGAAGCCTCTGCCCTTACCTGTGAGGGGTTTGGTGCTTCACCTCCACAGTCTCCAAACCCATTTTGTTGTTCCACCGTGGTTCACTCCAGCTGCTGGTACCAGCCATCCCTTCCTGCTGCACTGCTCAGAGATGAAATGTGTTTGATGCTGAAAGCCTGGTACCAGCTTGAGCCCAGAGACAAGTGTTAATCAGGGCTCCTTGGCTGGGAAGCAAACCGGAGTGTTCACCGGCACACGGCTCCGGGACTCAGCAGCAATTAGCAGATCAAACGGAGCATTTCCCTCCTCTGCTGTCAGCTCGGATTTGTTTCTGAAGGCTGATCTCAGAGCTGCTGTTTCCATGTGCAGGTAGCTCAGGTTTGCTCTCCTGAGCACCAGGTTGGTTATGGAGAACCAGATTCCTGTCCTGGCACCAGCACAAACCCTCAGCCTTTTCCATCCCATATGGAGGGGTTTGATGGTGCCCAACTAAGTCAGCCCTATCCAGAGGAACAGATTGTCTGTGACCATCAGCTCCCTCTTTAATCTCTGCCTGGTAGCAAAGGCACGAAATGCCGTGTTTTCTGCATTTTTGGGAATATTTGCAGGTATTTTGGGTGGCATTTCCACTGGTGCTGCTGCCTGGGAAAAGTCCATCACAGCTGCTGTCTGTGTCGCTGCCACACATGTTCAAGAGGCCGAGGCGCATCACTTCTGGCACCTTCCCAGGCTTATTACTTTGGGATTTGTTGTTGGGGCTTTATTTCATTAAGGGCTGTGTGCTGCAATGCCCAGGGAAACTCAATTATTAACAAAAAACAAGTTAGAAAGAATGCTGCTTTTGTTTTTGCTGCCACCTGGCCCCCCGTGCCCTCCCTCCTCAGCCCACCGGCTGCGCTCCATCCTGTGCCGGGATGGGCTCTGCAGGGCTGATGCTGATGCCAGTCACATCCTCACCCTGAGCAGAGGCTGGAAAATCCCTGGTCCAGCCTGCACAGCCTGCCAGGCCCTTGCTGTTTGCAGATGGTCTTTCCAGGGGGATGCTGCTCCACAGAAGCTGCACTCCATCACTCTTCCAGCTGCAGATGCTGTCGCAGCTGTCAGCCAGGGATGTAGAGCTGTTTGCTTACAGTGTGGTTAGTGGCTCCGCTATTACCTCACGGTTGTTGGAGGGTTTTTTGCCTTTTTAGGGTTTTGGGGTGGGGGTTTTTCAGGCTTTTCCCTGTTTGCAGCGCTCTGTTGCAGCGCTGCTCTCAAAGATCAGCTTCCCAGAGCAAGTTTGGTTTGGAAGGACCTGAAAGCTCATGGGCAGGACACCTTCCACTAGCTCAGGTTGCTCCAAGCCCTGTCCACTCTGGCCTTGAATACTTCCAGAGATGGTGCAGCCACAGCTTCTTTTCTCACTTCTAAATAATTTATTTCGGGGTGTCAGTCTCAGCAGAAGGGTGGAAAGTGTCTTGGCTCTCTGGCAGGAGCATTGTCACCTCCTATCCCTCTTGGGGGGTCTAACTGACCTGCAGCCCTGGGACACGGAGTCAGGCTTGCTGCAACCTCTGCACAGCTCTGGGATCAGTTTGAACTGCCCTGCTTTTAATAAAGCAGTGCTTTTGTTGCAGGTATAAAGCTCATATTCTTCATCCTTATCAACATCTCATGAATCTCTGGAATCTCCATCTGATCTCTGAACACAGCTCAAACTCTGCCCCAGGATATTAATGTTGTACAGCCGCCTGTAATTCCTGGGG
>NW_008677374.1:32970-43696 GCF_000695815.1 Acanthisitta chloris
AGATGATAAACAACATTAATGGACTGTTTGTGCTTTTTTCCTCCAAATTGACTTTTTCATGAGAAATGCACCTCGTGTCTGCTGCCACAGCTCCAGAGCAGTGGGGGTTCCACGTCCAGGGCTGATGAGAGCTTTGCAGGGGAGACAGTTCATGTTAAATGGGCAGTGGGTCTTAGAGTTAATTCTACAGCTGCTGAGAAGTTTGTACCAAGCAGAGGGACCATTCAGCAGCTTTGTTCCCTCCTGCTCCCCCTCTGCAGCAGAGTGCTGAGGCTGTGGTACTGCAGGGAGCTCTGCCAGCACCCTGAGGTGAACCAGTTTCATTCCCAGAAGGAATGGGGATGTGCTCATCCCACCAGTGCTCATGTACTTTACGCTTAATCTGCTTTCATAAGACATTGTCAACCTTCCCTGTCCCTGGAGCTGCTCTGGCTTCTCCCTCAGTCCTCTGCTTGGAGCCCTAAAAGCAGATGGAGGAGATGGGACCCCTCTGGGGTCCAGCCCCTGATTTGGGGTGTCCTGGGGCATGGTGCTGGCTGCCCAGCTGGGCATCACAGCTCCCTGGAGACTTGTTAGAGGGGACATTTTGGGAAGCAGTTGGACACCCTGTGAGTGACTGTTTCTTCTCTTCCTCTCCCCAAGCTGATGACCAAGCACCCTGCCAAGCGCCTGGGCTGTGGCCCGGAAGGGGAGCGGGACATCAAGGAGCACGCGTTCTTCCGCTACATCGACTGGGACAAGCTGGAGCGCAAGGAGATCCAGCCCCCCTTCAAGCCAAAGGCTGTAAGTGTGCCGTGTCCCCCGTCCCACTCTCCCACACACTGTGGCTCTGCTCCGTGCTCTCTCCCTCTCCTGGTGCACACACACGTGGGCAGACGGGCGGGTGGTCCTCGTCCTGGAGATGCTGTTCCTCTGTCTGCTTGGAAGATCGTGTCTCCTCGGGTCTGGCATGTGTCAGAGCTCTGCTGTGGCAGGAGAACTCCAGGATGCCTGGTCCCACTCTGGCTTGCAGGGGTGGAAGCTCCACATGTTCAGCTCCCAGATGCCTTCGTGTTGCAGCTCTGTCTGTCATCCTGGATCAGTTTGTGTGTTCAGTTTTCCTCCCTTCTTCTCAAGCTGACCATGTCTGTCTTCTCTTTAATATCAACTTTATTTCAGCACCCAGCTCAGCTCAGTCTGTCTGAGTGGGCAGCAGAGCTGTGTCTCTCCCCACAGTCTCTCTCCAGGCTGGAAGGCTGGAGCCTGGCTCCCGGGTGGAGGGAGCTCTGCGGCGAGGGGTCCTGGCTGCTGTCCCTCAGCCCTGAGAGGGGCTCACTGCAGAGCTGCTGCGGTGCTGGGAGTGCAGCCTGGGGGGAAGGAGCTGCCAGCAGCCAAAGTGAGGTGGAGGCAGGAGTGATTGGAAGGCTGTTTGTCAAAACAGACGGGAATACTCAACTGCTCCTTGGCCAGCTGTCACTGCAGTGACATCTGTCTGTGGAACACCAGTGCAGGGGTGCAGCCTGAGCTCCAGTGTGGGGCTCCCTGCCTGCCTGCAGTGCTGGGGCTGCTCTGTGACCCCACACTCTGCGGGGCCCCCTCGCCCCGCACTCTCCCTGCCCCTCCCCAGAACGGATGTGCAGGCAGCAGTGACCATGAAGACTCAGGAACAGAGACATCCCTCCCTGGATTTCTCTGTTTCTCCTTGCCACTGCTGGGACAGGCAGAGTCACAGCCATGTCTGAGTCTCTCCATGGTGCTCCAGGCCCTTAAGGCTTGGGATTATTCATGTGCTTCCACTCCCCATGTGCTTGTTGGCTGCTGTGCCCTAGTTGGGCACTGGTGTTTCACAGAGAACTGAATCCACAGTTAATCTGATCTCCATGGCTGATATTTGTGATCAAGGTGGGGACATTTCCTGCTTCTTTAATCCATCCCCCTGGATCACAACTCAGAGTCCAGGCATGCTCCTTGTACTTACCTGAGCCTTCTCCTGTCCCACTACCTGTAACAACCTGAGACATGTCTGCTTTTCCTCTGCTTTACAGTTAGCCTGTTCATTTGAAGGGACCTCTTTGGTGCTTGAAAAAGCTCTGCTTTCAGGGAAAACATGGAGTGGGAGTCCAGCTGGCGTGGGATGCTTGGTGCCTTTAGCTCTGCTCCCTCTCAATGCCTCTGCTCCAGCAGCCTTTTCCCTCCTACAGCTCTTTGCCTGACTGATCAAATGGGAATCGTACCCTTGTTCATTGGCCAGGCAGGAGCCTCTGCAGCTCTCTGTTCCTCCAGCATGGGTGGGGCAGGGATGCTGACCCATGGGAGGCCCCGGGGCTGTTTGGTTTAATTTCAGACAGATGTTTTCACAGGGTTCAATCCTGGCAGTGATGCCTTTGCAGGGAGATCCATGGAGTCCTATCCTTGGAGTCACTCAGATCCGCAGCCGAGCGCTGCTCTGTGCCATGGCTTCCAGGCTGCCTGTGCATCCATAGAGGGATAGTGTCCTGTTCTCCCTGCCTGCTTTGGAAATGGGGAGAACCAGGTGCTGGGAAGCAGCTGGGGTTGATTAGCACCAGGGTCTGGATTGCTGCCTGCCTTTCTCTGGGAAGGAAGGAATCTTCCAACTGTTTAGACCATGTAGGAATGGTGTTACTGGGACAGCATCAACTTTGATATCAAAATAATCACAGTGTGGAAGTGCTTGGGGCTGTTTGTGCAACCTCACGATTTGTCAGCTGGGCGTGGGACCTGACCTTTGTGCTAAGGATGCTGAGGCACAAGGAGGGATTCGTGAGCTCCAGCTGTGGGGAGATGCTGCCCCATCCCCACAATCCCTGAGTGAGCACTGGGGCTTTGTGGGGTTATTCTTGCAGGAGCCTATGTATCCTGAAATCCATAGCTCCTGCCATTTCCCACCTCTGTGTCCATTTTCTAATGAAGCTGCTGCTACTGCGTCCCCTCTACCCCATCCCTCTCGTCCCAGGCAGGTTCTTAGTGTCGCTGCCTGCCCTGGGCTGGGGCAGAGCACTGGTGTTTGGTGTTTTACAGGGAAAAACAGCTGAATTCCATCAAAAGCTCTTTCTTGCTGCTCTACTGCTTTAAAATGTGCAAATTTTGTCCTGCTTTAAATGTCTTCTTTCTTTAGAAATCCCTTTGACACCGGCCCTGGGGAGGGGGATGTAAGCTGCCGGCTGGCACCGGGAAAATTCCCCGTTTGATAGGACAGGGAGATTAACAGCAGCTGATTTGGGATTTAGGGAGGATTAAGACAACTCAGGTACCTGCTGATAGCTGATATTTCTCCAGCAGTGCCTCTGTGCTGGAAAAAGCTGCTCCTTTCGTGGCAGCTGTGAGCACAGAGCAGAGCAGCAGGAACGGGAATGGGTTTTGGCACTACAGAGTGTTTGGGGGTGCCGAGGGGAGATGGTGCTGAGTGCTTGTGACCTTCAGGGAGTCACGCCAGGACCCCGCACTGCTGCTGAGGGGTTGGTGCTGGCTTGGCTCATCCCCTTGGCTTAAGTCTACTTTATTTTTCTGGGTTTTTTATAAATTAGTGTCTATAAAGGTCAGGCTGCAGGGACTGTCTGTATCCAGAGCTTGAAAATAAGGAATAACACGCAAACAAGGTCTGCCCATAGCTGCCCCCAGCCATTCCCTGCTCCAGCCCAGCCCTGGGAACAGCAGCCAAGGGGGTAGAGCCTCATCCAAATTGTCTTATCCTCATTTTGCTTATCAGAGGTGTCATTAATTCATACTGGATTTGAGCTCGTCTCCACAGAGGCACCTTTGCTTGTTGTTTTCCCTATAACACCCACAGAATTTTTCACCGTGTTTCCATCATTTTGTAGCATCTCTGCGGTTTTGAATGGGGGTACGGGGGGTACTGGGAAGGTACAGAGGAGTGCTGGGGAGGGTTCACTGTGCCTGCCCAGTGCTGATGCCAGGGAGGCTGTCACATCATCCCTCCCCAAACCTCCATCACTGTACCCTAGCAGGGGAATGGAGCCTCAGCCTCTGCCTGGCCATGCTGTTCCATGCCTGGAGCTGGAAGTGAATTCCCAAGAGCTCATGTGTTACTTTGTGCTTGATTAACCTTTATCACAGAGTCAGGAGAGAGACAGATCAGGGGTTGGGTTGTCTTTGGTGGTTCTGACATGGGGCTGTGCTTGGCTGCTCCTTGCTTTAGCTGGTGCATAACAATTCCTTCCCTGGGTCCACGGTTACCCTGGGAGTGTCACACTTCCCTACTCTCCCTGTCTCTCGTTGAGATAATTATTGTTTTTGGTATCTAATTACTCCTTTACTTTACATAAAGCCTGGTGATTTGAAAAGTCTCATTTTGAAGGCACTGAAATCACACAGCAGAGCTCAGGATTACTCACAACAGGATGGGGAGGGGGTTAAAAAATGGCTTTTAATCTAATAACTTTTAATTGCATAAATTAATTTTCCCCTAACTGCTTTGGCTTAATTAATATTGAAATGCCATTTATAGACCTGGTTGTGTAAAAGTGCTGGCTGCTTGCATTGGGGTTTTGTAGCCTTAGTTCAGTCTGTACAAGGTGAGTTCTGCTGTTTGCATAAGTAATTTCCTAATTAGATGGGATTTAAGCATAGAGGGGGCTGACAGTGGGCAGGAGTGTGCCATGAGAAGGCAGGAGGATGTGCTAAGGTTAAACATCTCCTCTGGTAATTCAGTCAAGATGTGCTCTGGGAGCCTCGGGGTCTTGTAAAGTCTTTCTCTGAGATTTCCCAGACTCTGAGCTGCAGTTTTCAGTAGGTTAGGAAGAGACTTGGCTGTTTCCATAGGAGAGGAGTGACAGGCAGGGTCCTGCATCAGAAGCCCTTGCTCCCTTTGCCAGCAGCAGGGATGAAGGGATGTGCTGGCACCTCCCAACCTGGGGGTTGGTGTTGTTAGCCAGACACAAGTGAAAAGCACCACTGTCCCCCATGACCAGTGCAGGGACCCTCAGCATGGCCCCAAGTTCATGCTGTGATCCAAATTCCCCTAAACACAACAGCCTTGCACTCCCTGGGGTGCAAGGAGCCAGTTTCATGGCCCAGAGCAGCCCCAGAAAGGTCAGACTTGCCCAAGAGATGCCTGCCAGGCCACTGGGATTGTGGTTGTACCACTGTTTCGGGTGTCTTCAGCCCAGCACCTCTCCTTGGTGCTGGGAGCAAGTGGTGGTGGCAGCAGCATCCTTGGCTACTTATGGTCCTTGATTGCATCCCAGGGATCAATGGAAAATATTTTATTATGCCTTTTGTCTCTATTTGAAATCAAGCAGGAAAGTGATAAAATACAAGGCCATCTTCAGAGCTGACAGGTTTATTTCTGCAGCTCGGGAAGAAAAGCCATTCTGTGTTGGCTATAAATATTAGACAGGACACGCTGGGATTTATGTAAGATAAATTTCCACCCTCCCCCTTTCTCCAGTCAGGATGGAGTGATGCCTGTACATTAATACCAGAGTAAAATGAGGCAGGTTTCTCACAAGTTGGCTTTAGATAAATGTAAAAACTCATATGGCATCTCCTGCCCATTAACAAGGAACTTAATTTGGGCAGCTGTCAAGAAAGTGCTCCTGCAGATAGAGACCATTTGCTGCCTGGAGCAGTACAGATCCTTCCTGCTCTCCCCTATCACAGGTGTGGGCCAAACCTGGAGTGTGGAACTCTGGTAGGGATAGCCCTGCCACATTCCCAGAGCCCTTGGCTGCCTGTGGCACCACAGGGTAGCTTGGGATGTGGTGTGAGGACAGCACCAGTGCAAGGTCACCTCCTTCAGACCTCGGGTTTGGGCTTGGTTGTGGCTTCTATAAACCCAAAGGCAATTTTCAGCTTTAAGGTATTGATTTTATCCATGCGTTTTATCTGCGTCCAAACAAAGTCCGCAAGCTCCATGGGGCAGGGCAGGAAAGACCACAGATAGATGCAACTTGTCCACTTTTCCATCCACATATTCTTGCCTTATTGCATGGCAGTGAGAAATTCTTGCATATTAAAATATATTTGTGCTTTTACTCCAATAACTGGCAGCATCGCATCAGGATTAGTTGTGAAACCTTTCTGAGGGGGTTGCTCGTTTGATTTTTGTGGATTTTTTTTAAGACAGCACATTTCTTTGTAGCCAAAAGGCAGCTGGTGCTGTCAGACATTGCACATGAGCTGCCCTGCATGTCTGCACCGAGGTCTCCTGAAGCTAATAGGGAGTGACAGCGGGGCTGGAAAGCACTGGAAGGCTCTCAGAGTGGACTGGGAGTTGATGGAATCGGCAGGTGAGCGGCCGAGCCGCACGTAACCCCTGCCAGGTGTGGAGGCACTGCACTGCTGAGCTGGAGCACTGCAGCTTCTCTGCTCATCCTGCTCAGAGTCTGTGCTATCCCAGTGGCCCCGAAAAGCCCATCCCGACTCCTTGTGTTCTGACTGTGGCCCCAGGGCTTTGTTTCACTGGCAGCTCCCGTTTGGAGGGTTTAATTGCTGCTTTGATATTAATGTGATAGCCTTGGGAAGGTGTTGGGCTGTCGCTGACTTGTCAGACATCTCCAACATCCTTCTGCAAGGCTCTCTAGCTGGATTTGTTTCGTGGTCTGGAGCAGTGAGCAGCTCCACAATGAGCAACATTGGCTGCTGTGGGGTCAGCAGTGGCCAGAGGCTTCCTGGGGCCTGGGAGAGGGGCAGGAGGGGAGAAGGGCTGGATTCAGCTCCATGCTGAGCTCATGGCCATGGGCAAGGAGATGTTTTTGGGAGCAGAAGCTTAACAAACCCAGACTAGAAATGTCAAGATGTGGCCTCACAAACCTGAGGGCACTGTGGTGCAGAAGGACGAGCTCAGGCTGGAGGAACAGGTCATTGTGGCTGGAGCTGGAGTTAAATCGACTCAAGCATTACACACTGAGCTCTTTTTAGAGGTTTGAGGAGAGTTAGTGTCTCACTTGGCTTTAAAAGGACATACAAGGACTGCCAGAGTAACATGCCATCAGAGGCTGATGGATATTCACATGGTCTTCCCTAAAACCTCTGAGCAGAGGAGGGAACTGGGAAGTGTTAAAGTTTGCATGTATTTGTAGTTGGTATTTTTTTCTATTTAGTCTGATGTTTATTAAAAATGCAAATCTGTTTACTTAGCAAATGAAAGTTAAATGCCAGGGAAAATTGTGGCAGCACTTGGAGTGTGTGTTCTCCCTGGGAGAGAGACTTGAGTGATCGGGAGGTGCTGCCTGAGCAGCTCCTCAGAGGAAACAGGGCCCGGGGAGCGTTGGCTGTGTGTGACAGGAGGAAGAGTCGCCAGCCCTTAGAGCAGAGTCCCTACATGCTGTTTGTGGCAGGCAGGAATTGAGCCTAGTCTGTATCTGCACAGTGACCTGGCATCCACCTGATATCAGCCACTGCTGTTGATATTCTATTAAGTCATGACTTCCAGCCTGGGAAGTTACAGGGTCCTTGTTTTGATTGCTAAGAAAATTAAGAAAATTTGGCACCATTGGGGACCGTGAGGCTGTGGACCATCACGGTCTGATTGGCATGTTGGGAAGGGATGGAGCAGACCTGGAAATCACAGAACCAGAATCCCAGAGTAGGTTGGGTTGGGAGAGACCTTAATGTCCCAGTTCCATCCTCTGCCGTGGGCAGGGACATCTTCCACTAGCCCAGGTTGTTCCAAGCCCCATCCAACCTGGCCTGGAACACTTCCAGGGATGGAGCAGCCACAGCTGCTCTGATAAACCTGTGCCGGTGCCTCAGCACCTCACAGGGAAGAATGTCTTCCTAGTAATGCCCAGGCAGAAGTGCCTGTGTGCAGCATTTGGCTGGCAGATGTGTGACAGAGTTCTGGGGAAGAGGAGAAGCCTTCTTGCCTCTCCCTGAGCAGGAGCAGGCAGAGGCCTCTGAGCAGTCCAGACATGATGAACACCTCCTGCTCTGGGGCAAGGAGAGATGCCTGAGTAGGAACACCTGCAGGGCTCTTTGAGAGGGACCTGCCCTGTGAGCAGGGACTGCAAGTCATTGTACATTCCGGCTGCAGCTGCTTGCCGTGGCGCAACCAGAGGGTTTGCCAGCCCCTGGCTGTGCCATGCCGTGCCATTCCATCACCTCATGACTAACACAGTGTGTTTAGCACAGCTTCCTGCCCCGCCGTGGCTGCGCCACGCTGGGGGGGACAGTGCAGCCCCATCTCACTGCTTCCTTCCACACCCACCATCCCTTCTTTTCTTCCCCTCTCATAGTGCGGACGCAATGCTGAAAACTTCGACCGGTTTTTCACTCGCCATCCACCTGTGCTAACACCTCCTGACCAGGAAGTCATCAGGAACATTGACCAGTCAGAATTTGAAGGATTTTCCTTTGTTAACTCAGAGTTTTTTAAGCCTGAAGCCAAGAGCTAAGTAGCTGTGTAGGTCAAATCCCCACATCCATCATCTGGTCCCAGCTGCTGTCATGGTGACATTTTCCATTGCACAACTTGCATCCATGGTATTTCTTCAGTCCATTACTAGAGTGACCATATTTCAAAGCCAGAAGTGTCTTCCCATGATTTGGGGTGTCCCTGGAGGGAGCTGATGTGCAAGAAATGCTGCAAATGGAGTTTTGTGGTGTTTTCTTTGTAGGAAATGGGAACAGTTCAGTGGGTGACGCAAGGAAAACAGAGACGTAGTGACAATTGGGAGAAATCCTTTCATCATGTGCTTTAATTCCTGTTCTCTCCTTTTTCTAGTCTTTTAATATAATCATGAAAATTTAATACCTAGCCGTAGTGGCAAGTAAGTGTTTTTAATGAGGCGTTTCCCTGGAGCCTTTCTGCTCCTCCCAAAACCTCCAGGGAGCCAAGATGCTGATTCTGGCTCCTTTTTCAGCTGTGTCCTGCTGTCTGTCCAGCCCCACCGTAGCTCCCCTTCCCACCACAGCTCCCCTTCCTTCCCTCCACAGATGCTTTGGGCCAGTGTGTGCCCAGCACTGGGTCCTCAGCAGCAGGATAAATTATTTGGGAAGGCAGAGCTGCTGTTGGCAAAGATTTCTCCTGATTGTGCACTTTCTAAGTAGCATTTTTTAATCAAAACAAACATATCCAGTGGTAAATGAGCAATTTGGAAGACCTGCTTTTGAGTCCATGGTCACCTTAGTAAACAGCACCAAACTGATTCCAGAGAGAAGCTTTCTCTTCTTTTCAAATGCCAAAACAACCAATGGAGTTTGTTACCTGTGCTTTGTGTCAAAAAATGGTATTAACCCAAACGGGAGCTATTTAACTCTGACCAGTATTGTGAATTCTGATATGAACCTTGTAAAGAAACTTGTTTCAACTAATAGTCTTACTCCTAAAAGTTGCCGCTAGATATTTAAATGCCCTGAGTTTTGTTCCTGGCATCAAACAAAACGTTTCAGGAAGGGTGAATTTCCCTTGAAATGACAACAATCAAAGCGCTTCCTTTGATACCCTCGCAGGTGTCTGTGAGCTGTCACTGTATCAATCTGCTTTGACTTTGTAATGTGCCAATTTATTTTTTTTTCTGATACTGATTATAAAATAAAAAGTGAGAAAATATGTCCAAGAAAGCTGCATGTGTTTGGCAATAACAAGTGTCTACATGAAAGGTGACTCTGAGCGTCGGGGCTGTGCCGAGGGCCGGAGGCCGCTGCGGGATGCTCGGGGGCAGCACGGGCAGCAGTGGAGCCATGGCCTGGTGGGATGTTCTGGAAGCATCGTCCAAGCAGGGAGCATTGCCTGCGTGTCCTCTGCACCAGCTCACAGTACGCAGCAATGACCCAGCTCGCTTGTGCCTCTCCGGCCTGGACAGGGAAGGAGTTTCTCTGGGCTGACCCTTGGAGGAAGGACGAGCCGAGGTGGAGGAGCAGCTGCCGAGGCCAGCAGAGCTCTGCCGCTTGGGGATCTCTTCAAACGCCTTGAGCAGAGCGAGGCAGCATCGCCTCGGCCTTCTGGGGACTGCAGAGGCGACTCAGCCCTGCCTGCCGCTCTCTCAGGAGCAGCTGGTAAAGCAATCGGCAGTTTCAGCTAGAGAGGGATTACAGTTCCTGTTAACCTTCCTCCTGAGTTTGGGAATCCACTCTCTGGGTCTGGACGCGGCAGGATCGTTTCAAAAGGCACTGAGTGGCAGCACCGATGGCACCGGCAGGAGCTGACCCTGGCATCCTCCACTTGGGCAGCCCCAGAGCTGTGCCACAGGGAAGGCGCTCGATTGCAGCAGTTGGGGAGTGTTCCTGTCCGTGTGGTCCAGGCAGAAATGCTGCTCCAGCCCAGCCATGCCCACAGCACAGTACCCTGGGCAGTGGGACCCCAGTGTCTGCCATGCCATCCCACCGTGCTCCTCATCACTTTCCAGAGTCAATTCAGCTGTTACTAGAGGCACTTTCAGCCCTGAGTGTTCCCTGCCCTCCCCTCTCTCCATACCAGATCCACGCAGCCGTTCCCTGCCTGCTCCCAGGCTGTTCATCATCTTGACAGAGGCCAAATTGCCACCAATTCAGACAGAACTCAAGGTAAGAAAGCAGCAAACCCCACTTTGCTGCACTCACAGCCTCCCAGCTGAGCCCCTGAGGAATGGGGGGCTGTCAGAAGAGCAGTACAGGAAGGGTGGGCTGCCCTGGGCCCCCTCCTGGGCATGTTACAGCTGCCAAAAAGCAGCAGCAGGAGGTTTTGCCCACCCAGGCTGAGAAGTCTGGAGGGCTGGGGACCATGGTGGTAACTTGTACTAGTGGCAAATGTGGATGTGTCATTCCCCTTTGCAGCATCCCGCAGCAT
>NW_008677374.1:43715-50346 GCF_000695815.1 Acanthisitta chloris
GCTGCCCTGGCACACATTGGTTTGGATGGATGTGGCCTTCAGGAACCATTTGGTTGGTTCAGCATCCCTTCACGAGCAGGACAGGAGCCCAGTGCCACCGACAGCTCCTTCTCCATGTGCTGGGATGCAGGAGAGACCCTGTGCATAGCCACTTCTGCAGAGAAGGGCAGTGCCTGTGCCCTGCCATGGACCACCCATCCCCTCATCCCTGGGGGGACTCTGCTGCCATCAAGGTGGGCTCACCCTCATTTTTCAACTGCTTCACCCTTTGTGTGCAGAACTCTGTGCCTGAAGTTGGTTCCTTCACCCCATCTGCCCCTCTGTACTCCTGCTCTGTGCTCCCAAATCCGCATCTTCCTTCTCTGTGCTGGGGAGACAAGCCCTGGAGGGACTCTGTTGGCACTGGGACAGGCTGGGACCCGCAGACACCAGTGCCCTGAGCATCGTTGCGTGTTCAAGACCTCTCAGCAAAGCGATGTCCTGGTTCTTCTCCTGGCTCTTATCTCTTTGCTCCTTGAGCTCCATCCAGCCCTGGTTTTCTTCCCACCTCATCTCCTCTCCATCATCCTTGGCTCTATCCGATCTTCCTCCCACAAGCCTAAAGCTATCCTGACGGGATGTCTCCTGTGGCAAGTGGGGTCTCCAAGCATCCCGGGAGGTCCTGGTCCACTGCTGGCTCATCTCCCAAGGCTCAACCTGACTGCAGCTGTGGTGTGGTGCTCCTGGGCTGTCTGGGCTGGCAGGAGGATATGGCTCTGTACTGTGTCCTGGCCGTGCTCCTACTTGAGGCGTGAAAGTGCCAATGGCTCTGCCCCAGCATCCTGGGACAGTGGCAGCCTCTGGGATGAGAAGGGCTGCAGGAAGGACACAGCATCTCACCTGCCAGGTGCAGGGCAGAGCAGTGGGAGGTGGGGGGAGTGGGGTGTGGTGTGGAACCCCCACAGTTATTTTCCTCAGTATGAGCTGACAGATGAATCCAGGGTTGGAAATCCTGGTGCTGCAGAGCACTGCAAGACCCTGGCACAGTAGGGCCCTGCTTCAAAGGCAAAGTCCACAAAAAACCGGGCAAAAACATACCATGTTTCAGGGTTCTGCAACACGCCAAATTTCTGACAGGGTCCTGCTGGTGTCAGGGCAAGGGAAGGTCACCTCCCGCACAGAGTTGAGGTTTCTCCTACGTAGAGACATGGAAAAAGGGATGGGGAAGGACTTTTGGCCCTGTTGGCTTTAGTAATGAGGTGGAGCAGAGCCAGTTCCCGGCTGCCAACGTCCTTCCACCACCAGTTGTTGTGGCTGAAGGCCCCTGGGTGCTTATATTGTACCTCAGCCGTGGCTGTGTCCCCTCCCAGAGCAGGACAGCCCTGAGCCAGGCGTCTCTGATCACAGCCCACGCGCTCCCAGCGCTGGCTCCACAGTGCTGATAGCAGGTTCCCAGTGCTAATCCTGACACTAACGTCCTTTTCTTTCCCTTTTTTGGCTTGGGTGTCGCTGCAAAGTGGTTCTTCTTAGGAAATTACAAGGAGAAAAGGTTGCATGTGTGGAATTTTCCTTCTCGGAGGTTTTAAAGTGCTGTGTGTTTCTCTATCCAGCCCTGCAGCGAATCACATCCTCCACCAATGAACCAGTGCTGGTTAGCACCATATCATGGCATCGTTCAAAAATCAAGCTTAAAGCAGAAGGAGCTCTTACAGCTGATTATTTTGTGCAAGTTTTGACATGGCACTGAGTGTTGCTGCAGTTTTGAGGCATGTTGCTTCCTCCAGGCTCCTTCCTCCTGTGCAGTGAGGGTTCTGCATGCTGAGAGCTGCTCTGTGCCCTCTCCCTCAGTGAGCAGGAGAGGAGGGATGCTCCCTGGTCCCTTCCCAACACCTCTGGCTCTCACGTGTCCCTTTATGTCCTGGTTGTGTGTTTCAGGTGTGTTAAACTGATGTTCTCCTCTGCTTGCCTGTGGTTTGGGGTTGCTTCTATTGTACAGGGATATGAATTTCTCTTCGGTGGTAGCTTGAGAAACTGGTGCAGAATGTGGAGTGCTGGGGACAGCACAGCTCCCCTGACCACACACCCTTGGGTGCTGCCACAGCCCCTGGGTGCTGCCACACTCTTGCTCACCGTCTCTCTCCTTTCCCAGTTTAACTCTGTGCTTTCCGTTTAACAGAAGGACAAGCGCGACACTTCCAACTTCGACAAAGAGTTCACCCGGCAGCCGGTGGAGCTCACGCCCACGGACAAACTCTTCATCATGAACTTGGACCAGAACGAGTTTGCTGGATTCTCCTACACTAACCCCGAGTTTGTCATTAACGTGTAGTCGCGGCGCAGCCCTCTCCTCGCTGTCCCAACTCCAGGTCGCCTTGTACATACCGACACTAGTCTTCCGGGATTAGCAGTGCAGACACACATACCCTCACGCCAAACACGCCGACCGCTTCTCCTCGGAGGCCTCTCCGTGTCCGTGCCACTCGCTAGCTTGGTTTCCCTAGCCGGAGGTGTCCGGGGTGCCAGTTACCGGTCAGTGATACTCTAGGAACTGTAGTTGGTGGTGACTAATAGAGTTTTTAAACAGAATTATACCAAACTGCTACAGTCTCTGTAATTTTTGCAGTGGGATGCTGAGATCCCAGGGACCCAGCTACTCCCAAAGCGTTGCTGTGGAATGCTAAGCATGGTTGATCGCTTAAAGCGTTGTGCTGAAGCTTGCGATGAGTGTGAGCTTGTCTTAGAGGAGCCTTTTGTTCAAGACATGGATACATTTGATCAGTGTGGAAAAAAATCTGCTTATAGACCTATATTTTTCAATGCATTGTCTATAGGGTCAGCCTGGCTCTCCGGAGCATCCTCCCCCGCCAGCCCTCGCCATCCGTCTTCCCCGTGCTCGGGCATTCCCACTCCAAACCAACCCCATGCCAGTTCTTGTAAATCAGAGCAAATCTTTTTCTAAGTGCAAGGTGGGATTTTTTTGTAACATCTGGAACAGTTTGCAGTTTTGATACGCTCTGTCAGCACTCGCATAAATCTTTCACACTGTCGAGCTGTAACAGCTCTGTAAAGGATATTAATATTCTACCAAAACAAAACACATTTATATTCTCGGTTTACAGTTACCAACTGAAAACACGCCCAGGACCAAAGGGCTGCACTGAGGGCTATTTATAATGAAAACTTTTCTACTTTCCACCCTCTGCTATTCTCTTCCAGGCTCCAAACCCATGGATTTCACAGGCATCTTGATTTCCCTGGTTTCCACCAAAATTCCTGGGGGTTTTAGCCAGTAATCCAGGACCTTCTGCATCATTTTAAAAATTTCAGAATGAGAAGGGACAATTCCAGCAGCTGTTTGTGAGGCAGAGCCACGGCATGCAGGAGGGCAGGGGTGGGCAGGGGCAGGCAGGAGGGGGTAAGGGCAGGAAAAGGGAGCGAGGGCAGGCAGGAGCAGGCAGGGGCAAGCAGGTGGGAGTAAGGGCAGGCAGGAGCACGCAGGAGCAGGCAGTTGGGAGCAAAGGCAGGCAGGAGCAGGCAGGAAGAGACAGGAGCAGGCAAAGGAGTGCAGGGACAGGTGTGGGCAGGGGAAGACAGGTGAGGGCAGGAGCAGGGAGGTGTTGGCAGGGGCAGGAGGGGACAGGAGCAGGCAGGAGTGGGCAGGAAGGAGCAGGAGCAGGCACATGTGTACAAGAGCAGGCAGGAGAGAGCGGGGGTGGTCACAGCCAGACAGGTGAGGGCAGGAGCAGACAGGTGGGCATGAGCAGGGGCAGGCAGGTGTTGGCAGGGGCAGGCAGGTGTTGGCAGGGGCAAGCAGGAGAATGCAGGAGCAGGCAGTGGAAGGCAGGGACAAGCAGGAGCAGGCAGGGACTGCCCATTGCTGGCCGGCCAGTGACTCAGCTGGCTGTCAGGTTCACAGAGGCTGAGCCCCAGGTGAGCATCCTGTTAGTGCCCAGCACCCCGTTCCCATCACCCCCCAGTCCAGCTGGTTTGCAGAACCCCTATGTGTGCATTTTCTGAACCAGCACTGGTTCTGCTGTACATAGCCATTCCTCCATGCCACAGGGAAATGGGGTGGGATTTTATCAATCGCAAGGAATTCTATAGAGGAAATTCTGGTTTGTAGATCTTTTATAAACATCAAACTCTACCTTTGGAAATTATTTTCTTCTTTCAATGATTCCTTGAGGACAAAAGGCTGCCAGCAGCTAAGCCAATGTCCTGGTGCCAGGGGGCTGGACAGGTGTCCTCACCCCGTTACCCAGCCACGGGCACTGTGCTGTGCCTGCTGGGGGTGTGAGCTGAGCCTGTGACCTGGGGTCCTGCCCTGGGCTGGAGGAAACCAAACCAAACCCAGAAAAACTGCAAATTGTGCCAGATCGAGGAGGTGGTTTATGAGAGGCTCTGCACCAGGTGATGCCCAGGGAAGCTTGGGGGGCTGGTGGCTGGTGAGGGCTCCCGTGAGCCTGGCACGTGCTCCCGGAGACGTTGCGCGTTCCTCTGCAGACTACAGCTGATGTCAGAGCATGTGCGTTACTGTGACCTTCAAACCTGTTGCTGCAGATTTAGTATTACTTCAGTGGTGAATGTTTTTAATTTCCATATCTTCAGCTCTGAATGCACTCCCAGGTCTGCCCAGGATGCTGCTGGAAGGTCTCCAGGGCCAAGGGATGCCCCGGGGCTCTGGGCACACGCAGGGGCTGCTGCGCGGGGAGTCGCGTCCTTTCTGTTTGGGACTTCTGTGTCTGTGTTGGGGTGACTCTTATGCATGGAGCAGGTGTTGCTGGATGCTGAGCAAGCCAGGTGGCCTTGGAGGGGACCTGTGGGGAAGCCAGGACATGGCACCAGGCAGCTCAGGTGGCAGCTTTGGGAAAGGAGAGCTTGGCAAAGGCTGGGTCCTCTTCACGGGGCTCATACCCTCAGTATTCCTGACATTGTCCATTCTTCCACTTGCCAAACACTTATTTCAAGGTTTATTTCCAGATGACCTGTTTCTTCTGTGGAGAAACGTGTAATGGGATGTGCCTGGCCAAGCACAGACACTCAGATCTGTGCGGACTCCTCCAAGGAAGTGCAGGGTGATAGGGGTTGAGTCACTGCTTACTGCAATTTGATGATTTAATCTTCACTGTGGGATGGGGAAAGCAGAGCTTCAGGAGGGCAGAGGAGTGGCTGAGGAGGCAGGACATGCAGTCACCCCACTGCAAAGGATTGCAAATCCTGACTGTCACAGGCTGGATTACACCTGAGCACTGCAGGTAAGTGGGATTCAGGCTCTCAGGTGGTTTCCCATGGGACAGGATGGATCAGGCAGTCACCCCTGGGACTGTGTTGGCCCCTTGGCTGCTGCTCAGTGGCTGCTCTGGGCACAGAACCTGCCCTACCCCTACTCCCACTGTGACTCTGTTTGCATGTGGCTGGGGATGTGCTGCTGCTACTGCTGCTACCTCCCCTGGCTGGAGCTCTAAGCAGCCTTCTCGTGATGAGACCCGTCAGCAACGGAGTTATCGATCCGTTTAATCCATTTAATGAATAAATGCGAGTTTGCACAGTGGCCAACCCATGTAAGCAGCCTCAAAGATGGAGATGAGTGAGCACTGGGCAGCCAACGTACTCTGCTGACTGCGAATCCTAGAGCTCTAACCCAAGGGAAGAACCAGGAGGGTTCTAGCACAGAGCACAAGGATCTCGCTGGTCCAGAGGTTGGGATTGCACCTGGAGGGTGGAACTCACTCCCACTGCCAAGTGCTGCTGTGGCAGGCACAGGTAAGCCTGTGTGACCACACACCTCTGGCTCCATGCATGGAAGTGTCACCCGAGCTGTTTATTTCTGATCACGTTCAAAGTGGCAATTAAAACAAAGGAAAAAAAAAAGAAAAAAAAAAAAGGAAAAAAAAGAAAATGTTTATTGTTGAACAGTTTGTGTTTGTGAATTTGATTTCACCTGCAAGTATTTGATGACTTTTCTACATCCTAGACTACCTGCTGTGTGTTGTCAAATGGTTCTCATGAAGACCTCCTTTTAGATGGGCATATACTCTTGATTCGATTTGCTGCATGTATGAAAAAATAAAATATATAATTTTAAAGAAACCCTGAGAGCTTGGCTTCCTTTGACCCCGAGACTCTGGAGGGGAGCTCTTCCCACCACCCTGTGAGCACTGGTTCCCAGTCTCTATACCTGGTGCAGGGCCGTGGGGGTGGATGCCTGGCAGCTCCTCTATGGGCACCTTGCTTGGCAGTGAGGCCAGGGGGGCAGCAGGATGGGGGTCAGGTCTCTGTGGAGTTGATCCTGATCCTTTGGGATCCCCCAGCACCTGCTGCAGGGGCTGTGGGGTGTTTCCTGGCCAAGCACACCATCACAGTCTGCTCACTCCCCAGGGAGCTGAATGGCACGTACCTACCTTTCTCCGTCGAGGAGCTGTGGTTTTTTAGCAAGTGCTCTTCTGAAAGCTGGTGAGCATGTTGGGAAGGGTTTTTCCTCCTGCCTTTGGGGTCTTCATCTAAGCCTTCAGCACATAGATGTCCTCGTGGACCACCCCAGTCCAGCTGGGGGGTGAGAATACTGCCCAGCTCGACCAGCCCCAGCAATGCCCATGTACCTTGGCATCTCTACTGCAGCCTGGGCAGCCCTGGCCTGGCCCCCACTCCCCAA
>NW_008677374.1:50360-52796 GCF_000695815.1 Acanthisitta chloris
CTGCCTCTGCTTCTGCCCACAGCCCCCAGCCATGCCAGGAAGGTGTGCCCAGCCCCAGCACAAGGGGTTTGGGTGCCTGGTGGAGCCCCTCCCCAGATTCACTGGCGTGCCCATTGCCCGTACATCGGAAACACTTCCGAGCTTTTCTTCTCCTGGCTCGTGTAAGTGAAACATTTGGTTTTGTGACACTTTCCTTAATTATGGGAGCTAATGGCAAAACCATTGTGACAAATGACTCAGCTTTTGATAGTGAAGTTAATTAATTCTGAAGGTAGAACCTCCATTGGAGTATCTGGAAAAACCCGATTAGGAAGTCTGCTTACCCAGCATGACACGGGCAGCAGGAGCCGAGTCCCTTCGACAGCCAGGTAAAACCCTCCCCACGGGGGCGAGGGATGATCCGCCCGGAGCCAGGGGATTAAAGGCCAGACATCCCATCCTTGCCTCCTGATCCATCCATCAAAGCATCTGGGGGAGCACAGCCTCATTAATGCTGGAGTGAGTGACCAGGAGCAGCTCTGCGCTGGGCGCTGACCTTCAAGAGCGTCTCCCTGAAGCCATCTTTCATCTCTTTCATTTGCATTACAATCCTGTTTGCCTCATTATTCCTTATCCACTTCTTCTTCAAAGGATTTAAATCAAATCAATTAAATTGCAGCGGGCTGGAGCAGCAGAGAACCTTTCCTTGTGGCTCAGCGTGGTCCAGCCAGACCCAGCTACAGAGTGGGTTTAATCTTCTGCTATTTGTTCTTTTATTGCTTCTGGGGTATCACTGCCCACAGATCCTTTTGGGAATCGTGCGTCCTTCCCGCCCATCCCACGCAGACATACTCCATGCACAGGCTGGTCTTTGTATGACCTTGGGGAAGGGATTCTCTTGGCTTCCCTCACACAGCCCAGGACTGGGAAGATGGGGAGATGCTGACCTGCATGGAGTGGCTGGGGGAACCCTGGGGCACTGTCATGATGCTTGCTGTCCCATGTCATCCTCTTCACTCTCCTGGATTTGTTTTGTCTACCCAGTGAATCATAGGATCGTTCAGGTTGGAAAACCCCTCTAAGGTCATTGAGTCCACCCATTCCCCCAGCATTGCCCCATATCCCCATGTGCCACATCTACACAGCTTTTGAATCCCTCCAGGAATGGTGACCACTGCCCTGGGCAGCCTGTTTCAATGCCTGACACCTCTTTCCATGAAGGAATTTTCCCTGATTTCCAGTCTAATCCTTCTTTGGCACAACTTGAGGCTGTTTCTTACTGTCCTGTCTCTTGGTACCTGGCAGAAGAGACCAAGCTCCACCTGGCTGCACACTCCTGACAGGGAGTTGTAAACAACATATCAGTACAGCGGAAGAAAAAAAAGAGCCAATGGAATGTCACAAGTGTGGGCAAAATAACAGATTTGGGCACACAGCTGCTGCGCACGATGTCGCCCAGTCCCCGGAAGCTGCGTGCTGCTGGCCCACGCACGGCCACCCCTGCTCCCCCAGCATCTCTCAGAATAAAGAGGCTTAATCAGAATGGATTTCTGTTCCTCCCCTGCTATTTTTATTGCTACTCAACTGTCGGAAGTCCAGCAGGGAGAGCAGAACTGGTAGGAAATGGCACCAGCTCATACCATGGGCACCAGGGCTGGTGGCATGTATGGCATCACTGCCACTTGTCACCCCTAAGACCTCCCTGAGCTCAGCAGCACATCACACTGGGACACACCAGCCTCACCACTGGAGTCCTGTTGGAGCCAGTGGATTGCAACCAGCACTTCCAAAGCATGTGCAGATATAAATAATCCCCTTGTAGGAGTGGGGAAGGATGAACACATGTGCCGAAGGCTCTGGAGTCCTTATCCCATCACAGCCCCCAGGAGCAGGGAAATTGAAGTGAAGCCTAGGCAAGGCTGGAGCATCTCCCCGCATTGCTAATGACCCAAACTCGCCTTGTATCAGCCTCTCTTCCTTCAAGGAAAAACCTAATCCAGCTAGGGATTATTTCTGACTACTTACTTCCTGTCACTTTGCCAATTTAAATGCAGCAGAGCTTTCATTGCTGGATTTGGGAGGACAAAGCCTAACTGATCTCAGGTTGGGACATTTTTGCCTGCAAGCACAGCTTTTTTCTTGCAGGAGTCATACAGTCTTTGCAGTGTGGCCTGGATTTTGTTACTTGTTTATACTCTGCCCAGCACAGAGGGGTCCAGGTCTGGGAGCAGGCAGATGACGACGGATAAGGCAGGGAACAGCTAGAGGTGATGGAGCAGGAGCTGAAGCAGCCCAGGCTGCCTAGGGCACGGTGCCCAGATGTGACCCTGCCCAACACAGTCAGAACTGCAGAGCAGTCCAAGGTCCCCAAATTCTTGTTGGCTGCAAATCTTAGTGAATCCCTGGGGCAGCTACTCCCGCTGAAGCTCCGAGCTCGTTGTTGGTGCTGACACTCCG
>NW_008677374.1:52844-53307 GCF_000695815.1 Acanthisitta chloris
CTATGAGGGCCAATCCGACACGGACTTTGCTTCTGTTTGAGCTCGCTTTGTTCAAAGCCTAGGAAACGGTACATGTGCACTCTGCTCACACCTACACACGCTGTGTTAAAATAACACAATTAAGGCTGCAAAATCCCCCACTCGCAACGCAATTTGCAGCCCCTCAGCCGTAGGTGGGAGATATCTTTGCTGCCTCTGCGCAGGACGGGGGCCGGGCAGGGTGCCTTTGCTTCTGTTTGAGCTCGCTTTGTTCAAAGCCTAGGAAACGGTACATGTGCACTCTGCTCACACCTACACACGCTGTGTTAAAATAACACAATTAAGGCTGCAAAATCCCCCACTCGCAACGCAATTTGCAGCCCCTCAGCCGTAGGTGGGAGATATCTTTGCTGCCTCTGCGCAGGACGGGGGCCGGGCAGGGTGCTGGCGTCAGGCGCTGCCCCACGCGCCGCGGGCGCTGCTG
>NW_008677375.1:0-9143 GCF_000695815.1 Acanthisitta chloris
TGGGGCGTGGGGAGTGGTGCGGAGAGAGTCACGGAATCACGGCATGTTCAGAGGATAGATAGAATATCCACGAGGATCGTCGAGTCCAACTCTTGGCTCTGAGCGGGACATCCCTCAGGGTCACACCGTGTGCCTCGGAGTGTTGTCCAAATGCTCCTTGAGCTCTGTCAGGTTTGGAACTGCGACTCCTGCCCTGGAAGCTGTTCCAGTGCCCAGACACCTTCTGGGGAAAGAACTTTTCCTAATATCCCACCTAAACCTGCCCTGGGAGGGTCACTGCAACTCTCAGCAGTGTTAGTGACAGGTCTTTGTATTCACCCCCTGAGTACTTGGGGACCCTCACAAGCAGCGGGGGTTTTCTCTGGCAGATCAGTATCTAGCACAAACTACTTGAGTCTGTTCTAATAACCTGTGTTGTTGCTCACTGTGGCTTAAAAGCGTGTGCCCAAGGTGCCTGTGATGGACTTTGGGCATGCAGAGTAGAAGTAGTTTTCATGGTGTGGGTTTTCAGGTGTAGATTTCCAAATGCTGGTGGCACTTGTACCACAGAGGAGCTCTGAAGCAGAGACCACCAGGGCTTGGAACCTTCTCAGCTGTGTGATGCAAGAGTGGCTTTGTTCTTTTCCTTTATCAGATTGAAAGATGATGATAGTGGAGACCATGACCAGAACGAGGAGAATAACACACAGAAAGACAGTGAGAAGGAAAAGAATGATCGAGAGAAACCACAAAGTACTACCAAGAGGAAGGTATGGTGCTGGCATCTGCCATCCACTGCCAGGGTGTGATGTGGGAGTGCTGGAGAGTCAGTCCGCAGCTCAGGGATAAGGAAGATATGTCTGGGAGAGCTGTGATCTCTTAATGCACTGTTACTGCTGTAATGAAGACAGAGGGACCATGTTAGATTGATAATTTGATGTGGGAGGTTTGTAATCTGAGGGGTGAATGCTCCCTTCATACACACAGCTAGTGCTCTGCCTGGCTTTTGAACAGAAATGAGAAATAAAACTTTATTTTTCTCAAAAATAGTTTTGGAAGAGGGTGTGGGGGAAGGGCTGATTGACAGGGAGGCAGTGGCTTGCAGTTGGTTTACCAGGCAGTGCTTGTGCCACTGTTGAAATAACTCAAGACATGTCTCTGTGTAGTGTAGCCTGGTCAAGAAGGCATAGTGCATATATTTGCCCTGGTTTTGGTTTTATTTAATCATGTGTTTAGGAAAGCTGCTCTGTCTGAAGCAATGCGATCCTCATAAACTTACCACAGACAAGAGGAGAATAGAGATTTGCGCCCTGGTAACTCCTGTAACAATATCAAGGGATACAAGATAAGACCTTTGGTTGGATTTTTCTCTGTCACTTTTGATTCTTGGGTAATGAGTTCTCATTAGCCTCTTTTATGTTCATTAGAAGTCTTTTTAATCAGAAACCAGTGTTTTGGAGATTGGCAGGTGATCTCTGCCCACTGCTGGTTCTGCCAAAGCTGACCTAACGAGTTCCAGGTCTAATCCTCCTGGAGCGCTGGGGTGTTGGTTGCTTAAGGCAGATGGTGTCACCAAAGAGTTATAATTGCTTTTGAATCATGGCTTAGTATGAGTGGGGTTTGTTCTTCCCAGAGGAGAAGAGTGTCTTTTTCTTTTCTTAGTTTGAAAAAGCTAAAGCTCTCACATTGCCCTTTTTAATTTGTCTTTTTTTTTTTTTTTTGCCTTTGAGACAGTTAAGGAGTAAAAGAAAATTCAACAGTGTTGCCTCTAACAGTTACAACAGTTACTTTTATTGTGGCACTCTCCTTGCTTAAGTTATTCTTTGCTTAGCCACCCCTGCACTGCAAATTTCTGATATTCTCTGAAATATTAGCTGCTGTTAGCCTGGTTATTTTGAACAATTAACAGAGACAGTATTTTTTTGTAAAATTGTGGATCAGTTTATATAACAGGAATATGTGAACATCTGACGTGTGGATGTAATTTTTCCCACTACCCTTTTGGAGGAGCATCCATGGGGTCAGCAGGATTTCTGTTCTGCAGGCTGTTGTCCCTGGGCCAGCTGAGCACCCCCTGCAGTATAACTACACCTTCTGGTACTCGAGACGGACGCCCGGGCGGCCCACGAGCTCCCAGAGCTACGAACAGAACATCAAACAGATTGGCACCTTCGCCTCCGTGAGTACATCCCTGCTGTGTCTCCTGGGCATCCTGGCTGGCTCTGTCCCTGTGTGCTGGGTGTGTGCCCCTCTTGTCAGGAACAGAGGGGAGTGAGTGATGTGCCAAGACTTGCAGATGAGCTCTTGAATTCCCTACAGCAGGTGATGTGGTTAGCAGTTCCCTGCCCTGTGCTAGGCCTCTCTGCCTGCAGTAGAGGTGGTAGCTGGAATAATAATAAGGAAAGAGACCTCCCAAGTATGCTAGCAGGAGCAGAACGACAGGTCATCAATAGAGGAAGAGAAGAGCTTTTCTAGATGTATGTGTGTAGCAGACTTTACAGTCCCACACACTTCTCTACACCCATATTTCCACCACAGAGACTGTGTTTGGAACAAGCATCTGGTGTGCTCTGTTTGCAAGCTCCTGGTGGCCTGTTGTCTGACTGGAAGTGATGGACAAGGTGCAGTTTGGTGTTGCAGTGAAGTTTATTAAAAGGCAAACTGCCCTTTCCCCTTCCACTCTGTGGTTGTTTATTCCTAGAATAAATTTGAGCATGTCCTGGACAGGCAGTGTTAGATGATTGCATGGTACTGGCGGTGTAAAACTGTCATTAAGAGCCCAAGATACACAAACAAACTATGTCTCCATTACCATTCCCAAGGCTGGGAAGTCTGTTGACTGTTTTCTTTCTTACTTTCTTTTTTTTTTTTAGATCTGGTATGTCCAGATTTTTCAGGGTCCCTTGCAAATGTTAATTTTGCTACCAGTGCATATCTTCTTAGTGTGAGAATTTGTAAAAATACCCCTTTATTCCTTCTGGAAGCTGCATATAAATGTGCCTGTCCAAGCATCTGGGATGTGTTATTGCATCCACCCAGGATAAGAGTGGGAAGAAGAGCCTGTCATTGTGGGTGGTTACTGCTACTGTTACCCTGTGTGAGCAAGTCCTTTCAGTTCATTGAATGAAAAATGTGGCTACTGCTTGATGATCTGGCAATAACTTTTCACTTTGTGAAGTCATTGTAGACTTAACATTGATTTTTTAGCTTCTTAGAGGAGAAATGTCACTTCACACGAGTCTGCCCTTTGCTGCAAAGAATTTGTGGTGGCTGCTGTATAGTGGAAATGCTGCAGTTCTGTTAGGATGGAGAGAGATTTGCCAGTAGATCTGATAATGTGTTTGATTCCAAGTTCTGTTTCAGGGGAAGGAAGAGCAAACTTCAGAAAGAATTGTCTGAGCTTAGCCTGGATTCAGATTTGTTCTGGGCTTTGCAGTAGGAAGCTCTAAGAGCTGTGGAATGGGAACCACTAGAGGGCAAGTTCCCTCGGAGTGAGAGTGAGATTCTCACACAGCCTGTGGATGTGTCTGACAGAAATAGATTGCTGCTGACCCTGCCTCAGTCTTGGTTCATAATTTTATTACCTATAAAAGCAAATTCCAGCTTGGGTGGCAGAGGTGAGAGATTGGAGCAGAATTCCAAGTGCTGACCAAGTCGCTGAGGTCTCTGATAAAGTACTTGAGTAGGTGTCTGCCCCCCCAGCCTCACTGCAGATCTGCTTGATAGCTATTGTCTTACTGTGTGGAGTCCTCTTAAAATATGGAAATTAGTGTAGTGTCTTCCACTGCCTTTTCTCACCCAGAGATTCTCAAAGAAAAATATGCTATTTTTAAGAACTATGAAAGATTACTCCTTTGCCTTACAGTCAGATTGTCTCAAGTGGACACAGGGGTGTCAAAGTGAAGTGGTCCAAGAGTACTGTGGCAGACTGTAAAATGAAGTAAGAGATATTTAAATAAAAGCTCTGAATGGTGCCTTCAGATCTTAAACTAGCACCAGAATATGTACTTTTGTCTTAAAATCTGGATGCAGTGAAATTAAATACAAAGAAGTCTCATCTGGGTGTTCCTGCACTCTCCATGGTCACACAGAGCAGTGGTTGTGCAGGGCTGGTGTGTGTAGGGTAGAGAGACTTGGCTGTACCTGATGGATTTGACACATATCCACTGTTTGAAAGTTTATGCAGCAGGATTTACAAGATACGTTTGGAACTGTTCTCCAAAGCAGCAGTTATCTTAGCACAGATTTCTTCAGACGAATGCTGAGTGACTTTAGAGGCACCTGTTGAACATTTCAAGTGGTAATGGAACAAGTCAGAAACAGTCACCCAAGCTCTAATCCTACTGCTGCCTTCTGTGTTTCCTAATCAACATCCTTATAACAGGAGAGTAGAACAGAAGAGGGGAAGGTAGTTCTGGCCAGCTAGTGTAGAAATGGAAAGCTGCTTCTGTAGGAATCTCGACTGTGAACAGTTTGAGCAGCCTCATTGTGTGGTTTGTCTTGTTGCAGGTGGAGCAATTCTGGCGGTTTTACAGTCACATGGTACGTCCTGGGGACCTGACAGGCCATAGTGACTTCCATCTTTTCAAAGAGGGCATCAAACCCATGTGGGAGGTGAGTTGGAGTTCTTGTATCTGCCTTGATATTTTTCTGGAATATTCTGGAGGGAAGCTTCAGCAGTGAAGGGACTCTTGTCAGCAAATGGCACTGCATTGGCTTCTCTTGGGTGCAGTCCTTTCTTCTGGGTTTCCTGTAAGCTTGTGCTCAGAACTCTGTCCTATGTAACTGAGCAGTCCTGGGATCTGCTGACAGAGAGGGAAGATGTGGGGGGTTGCTAGCTGCATCCCCACAGAGGTTGCCTTTGCCTGTGGGTCCAGAGGGTCTCTGGGCAATATTGCCTTGAACCCAGGGGAGGAGGGACCCCAGCTAAGCTCCTGTCTCCCAATATAGGCACTTGCCCCTTACAGCTGTGTCCAGTGACAGCAGTGCAGGGCTTTCCTCTAGAAGAGCTGGACCTCTGTGAGTGGAATTCAACACAGCTTATAAAAAACAACCCTCCTTTTTCAGATGAGGGAGACAGAGGTGCATATGGTTAAAAGCCTCTAGCTGCACATGGAGCTGGAAATGGAAAAACACCTTAGCCCTTTATTTGCTTTTTGTTTTGGTCCAGAACACTTAGTTTGCTTTTATTTCTATCCAAAAAAATCTTTGCCCAGCAAATCATTCTTCCAGTTCCTGGCCTGCTGCCAGCAATGACCAATAGCATTCACAATATGAGGATTTTATGTGTTGCTCTGAAGTACCTAATTATACTGCTTGGTCCTGAGAAATTTATATGTGACCCCAGCTGGCAATTACTTTAAGCAAGGTGTTTTATAGCCAGTTACTGCAAATACAATTTATATAAAACGTTTAACCCTCTTTGGACTCCTGGTGAGCTTAGCTGCTCTGATAATGTGTCAACCGGAGAGTCCCAAGTTAATGATACCAGAATTTCTATAAAGCATTTCCCTGTAGCCATTTTAAGATGGAGGTGGAGAGATTCTTTGGTTTTTTTACTTCTGGCCCCACTCCCTTCTTGTGTATATATAGAAGAGGATCTTACTGTTGGCCTTGCCTTTGCTGTATGTTTTGTAGGGCTTTGTTTATGCTTCTTTCTCTTCCAAACCAGTCCTTACTTACTGTCATTCTTACAGGCACATATGTGCCTATACGTAGCTCTGATCTTTTTCTGCATCCATCTGTGCCTTTCCTGGTAAAGTCAGAAGCACTAAGCATGATGTTAGCAAATGATTTGCTGGGCTGCAGACCACTATTATTCTGGTAAAGGAAAATCAAATGCTTGACTGAACCAAAGCTTGTTTAACCCAAAAGAAAACTAACAATAACCATGAAGCACAAGATACAGCATTTGCCTCTCAGTCACTGCTCTCTTTGAAGCCTAGAACCTGCTTAAATCACCTTTGAGATATTTTGAGCAATACCACTGTCTCTTTGATGCCCATTAGTCATTGTGGAAAGTTTGAAGAGTTAAACTCAACTCCCAGCTTCCAGGCTAAAGCCTATAGTGTGATGTTCACAACCTGGAAAACGAGGACACATAACAGAAGTAGTTTGCACCTCACAGGAGTATGCCACATTCCCAGAACTTGTGTGGGTTTGTATGGCTGCTGTCACACTTTGAGGTTTACTGACATCTTCCCCTTTCAGTCCAGGCTTTGGCACATACCTGAAAACTAGGAGTCAGGTGAATGCTGCTGTTATGTTGGTACTTCCACAACTCCTCAGGATTGCTTTGTTAGCACTTTTTGTCTCTGGGGGAGCACACAAATGTTTAGTTTTACTTGAGCCCTAGGGAAGCTTTAAGGCTAAAATAAAGTGAGCTTCATTTTGTTACAAAGGGTTGGGCTGCCTTGCCTAGCATCTCTAAGGTGTGTCCCAGCTTGGCAGAGGGGAGTGCTGGTGATTTGGCGAGGGATGTCCTGCTTTGTGCAGTCCCCTCTGAGTCATCCTTTGTTCTTCTCTGTTTCTGTCCTAGACCTGTCTTCCCTTTCCCTTCCTAACTGCCAACCTCTTTGACTTGTTCCTACCTCCCTGTCTTCGGCTTTGGATGGAATTTGTTCCCCTCTCACCTTGTAAGATTTCCCAGCTACAGTGTTTTACAAGAGAATGCTACAGTGTTCTGCACAAAGGAGGAGCTGCAATTTGACATATCAGTGTGTTCTGGGGCACAGAACTGCAGTCTGTAGCAGTTTTCAGCTCTATCAGGTGCAGCATAGGGAGTCACAATATTGAGGTGACAGACTGGGTGCTTAGCATAAAATTTTTTTCTTTATTCTCTCCCCTCATTTTTGGTAATTTCCCTGGGTCACTGGAGTCTGGAACAAACATTCAGCTGTATGATGTGTGATAGTGTCAGTGGTTCCCAGAGAACAGACTGGTCCTTTCTGTGTTAACACAACCTGTGAGCCTATTCCAGGAAATGTGGAAGGAAAGTGTATATCAACTTTTCACTTGCTTTTAAATATCACTTTTCAAACCTAAAATTTCCTGCTGTTTCTTAGCCTTCCATGTGCTATGATGAGGAATTTTTCCTGTTAAGAAGCAGAACTACACATGCAAAGGATTAGGCAAATGGGGAATCAGTCTCAGGTTTAGGAGCAGTTTTAAGGTCCTTGCCTTTGGGTCTGTGTGCAGATTGGTAGGCTGGTGTTAGTCTTTGCTAGTGGGATCAAAACACTAGAGTTCAAGTCTTCAGAGCATAGAACTTTGGAATGTTTCAAATACTTCATATTCAAAGTAAGTGCTTTACCTCTGTCTCTGCTTGTATGGGGGAGAAGTGAAATGCTTTTGCTTGAAAATACCTCCATTCTGTCCCTTGCCCCACCCAATCCATATCTGCTCCTGTTTGTGGCTCTGCGGTCTTGTGGGTAGCAGAAAAGTAGCTGGAAGAAAACAAATCAATTTCTTGCCCCTCTTCCTAGGATGATGCCAACAAAAACGGTGGTAAATGGATTATCCGTCTACGGAAGGGCTTAGCGTCACGATGCTGGGAGAATCTCATTCTGGCCATGCTGGGCGAACAGTTTATGGTGGGAGAGGAAATCTGTGGGGCAGTCGTCTCTGTCCGATTCCAGGTAAGCACTTTGGAGAACTGGGACACGCTTCCATTTGGCAGGGCAGCAGAAAGTCCCATGTGCTCACCCCTCCCTTGCTGTTCTGCAGGAGGATATTATCTCGATATGGAACAAGACAGCCAGCGACCAGGCCACGACGGCGCGGATACGCGACACGTTACGAAGAGTGCTCAACCTACCTCCCAACACCATCATGGAATACAAAACCCACACCGACAGTATCAAGTACGTGTGGTGGCAGAGGGGGCTGCTGCAGGGTGCATGTGTGCTTGGGCAGCTCAGTGCAGGCCGCAGGGACTGAGGGAAGTGCTTGTGCCTGTTAGGGCTGTTCTTAACTGAAATACAACAGCAGCAGTTGTTGCCAGTGCGCTTTGAAAGGCAAATACCTGTGTTGTTTTCATGCTGTTGTTAGGGACATTTGGTTCTAATAATAAAACCTTGGGGTTTTTTTTAAAGTGCATAGTCCAGGGCTGTTTTAGCAATCCACCCAGCCTGTCACTCGGGCGATGGGCAGCCCAGGGTGTGGCTTGATGTATTCAAAGACAAGATTGCAGCAGGGGGGACAAGATCATTTGAATAAATAGAGATTCTGGGGAATAAAGTGCGGAAGCTAACGGGGATTTATAGTGCCATTAGACTTATAAATGGTCTGGGGAAAGTGCTGTGTGAATTTACAGTGCTGTACAAATGATTTCTAATCATAATAAACGTCGTATATTAAGTCTTCCAGGCCCTGGTGACAGAGGCTCTTTAACAAGACTAGAAGATCACGGTACACAGAGAGGACAGCTGTATTTTTAAATAAATGTATTATAGCTTACCATATCAGGCCATTCAGGGTGACTTTTATTTCCCACAAACTGACGAAAAATTTCATATATAGGTATTAGTTAGAGGTGAGTAATGTAATTTTTTTCCTTTTTTTTTTCTCGAGCGTTTTATAAACCAATACACTGATTAGGTCATATTGGTTAAATTAACACTTGAAAAGGTGTACACGGAAAAAGGAGTGAAACAAATTAATAAGACACTAATATAGCAGAGAGCTGTCTAATCTAGCCTGTAATCAGGGTGCAAGTACCTTTCATGACTTCCTTTCATTATGTTGGCTTGTCCTTTCCATAT
This sequence comes from Acanthisitta chloris, assembly GCF_000695815.1. Taxonomy (NCBI): domain Eukaryota; kingdom Metazoa; phylum Chordata; class Aves; order Passeriformes; family Acanthisittidae; genus Acanthisitta; species Acanthisitta chloris. The sequence goes on from NW_008677375.1 coordinate 8,742, forward strand.
AATCACCCTGTCATCAGTGTGCTGTCAGACAGCTTGGTGAGATCAATCCTGGTTGTAGAAGACAGCTAGCTTCCAGTTGTGGCCAATTTTGAGTGTGGGTCACTAGTAATTATACAGATATCTCATTGAGACTGCCTGTAGGCATCTAGTGTTCCATGCAGCCCTCCTTGTGTGCGTGGGAAAGGGATGATTTTTTCCATGATTTTGCCGGTAACATTTGTCATGCGCTTTTTGCCAGGAGAGGGCACTATGGACTCTCTGGCCACGTTAGGAGATAACAAAGTGCTCCTATGGAGGCACAACAGTGTTTTACTCCTGTTCGGCAGCGGCAGACTGCAGGCTGTGCTGATGCAGCTTTGTGGTGAAAGGAGAGAGGTGTTTGACTTCTCTCAGGCTCGGTAG
>NW_008677375.1:9375-32151 GCF_000695815.1 Acanthisitta chloris
TCTCTTCTTGCATAGCACGCAAGTTTCATTTTGTGCTGTTAGTGTGTGGTATGGAATGAGCTTGTCTGAGAATAACAGGTGTCTGAGGTATCAAGTTTAGTAGCTCAGATTACAGCTGGGAGCAGTTCTTAAATAGAGGCTGACTGGCTTGTCTCCCACTCATTCTTCTGTGAGTAGGAGGGTTAGTCAGGAGTTGGTTTGATGGTGACCTAGTCAAGTAGATCTAAGCAATTAACCTTCTGCCATGTAGGGCATCATGAAAGCCCCTTTTTTTCCATTGCCTCGCTTGAGCAGCAGCAGTCTGATTGCTGTGCTGTCCAACATCTCCTTCAAATGGCCCTGGTGTAAATTCAGAGCAGAACTGCTGTCAGTGGAGTTTCTGTGTAGTGATGCACGGACCAACCTCTTGTGCGTCTCTTGCCTGGTACCAGCAGGCAGCAAAGTGCAGCAGCTGCAGAGGGGTGATGGTGCCTGCTTTGTGACGGAGAAGAGCAGGACAGCCCCAGCTTTCAGTCTGACTCTGCTTGGCTGTGCTTCATATCATTAAGGTTCTCTCACTAATGAAGAATCTCTTGTGTAACTAGTTCTATCCTCCATAAAGTCTGGCTCCTTTTCCTCACCCATCTATCAAGCCCTGTTGAAATACTGTCCGTCATGAATAAACTCCACTTATGCTGCGCATGTACCATGTGATTTATGACTCGTGAGGGCTTTCTAGCCAGCACTCTATATTCACACTCTGGCTGTGTTTCATGAAAAGCTCTAATGGAAGAGCTGTGCTGTAGGCTTTGTCAGGGCTGCCTTTCGAGGGGGGCTCGTGGCATTTTTCATTTGTATGGGCTGCATCTCTCCACTAGAGCTCTGCTCATGTGCAGGGTTTGATTGGCATTGATTGTGCTTCAGGGAAGGGAGGACGCTTAGCAAGAAAAGAGCAGGCGTTTCTCAAAACCTTGACTTTAAGGTAGTGAATTGACCTGGATTAGCTTTTGACACACTGTAAATGAACACTTCTGGAGGAATAGCTAGCATGTGGAACCTGAGTCCTGTGTTTCAGGTTTTATATATTCCTTTTGTGATGATGCATTTCATATTAAATCATTTCTAGACACCATTTTTCATGAGTTGTCAGTACGGCTGCAGCCCCCTTTGTTCCAGAAAGTGGTGGTGCTGCCAAGCTGCATCTGAAAAGTACCTGTTGCATCACAGCTATTCCAAGGAGCTGTTCTGCATTCTGTCCTTCCAGCTCTCAGTGGTGGGGCTTATGCATTTAGCTAGATAAGCAGATCTTTCATTGCAATTTTCCTGTGTTTGTCCTTTCTCTTGCTTGTGATATTGACAAGCTGCCTAAATCCCAGGGAGTGGAAGGGTCAGCCTAGTCTATATGAATTTCCAATCTTGCTAGAAGAACTAGAACAATCTCTTGGACTTTGCTTAATTCCAGGGGATTTATAGTACTTTAGATGTTACAGTGCTGAGCACCTGAAGAGAACATATGTGACATTTTGTGGGCTACCTTGTTTCAGTGGCTGGAGAGAAATGACTTCTCTTTGTTCCCTCAGAGGTGGACTGAGAGAGGTGCACTCGGATGCAGTGAACCACTTAATAGGCTCTGTTGATCAGCATTGTTAACCTTGGAGGTGACATGGTCCAGAAGTGACAGTGGGTTACGGACAGTGGTGCTCCCTGTGGTTTGGAATTAAAGGGAAAAAAACCCAAAACCCAACCTCTTTTGCTGCCATAGGAGGTGCACTGTACTTTTTTGAAAGCAGAACGTTGCCAGCCACTGCCTGGTCATGTCTCGGTGAAGTCACTGAAAATATTCAGGTACCTGTAGTGAGTGAACTGCAGTTGGAAGAGGGTTGGAGGGGAAGTAATGTTTGACTTAGAGCATTGCAGCATGACGTTCTTGGCTGTCTTGCATGCACGTTTGCCCTGCCTGGGCTTATCAGCCTTTCTTTTCCACACTGATAGCTGTGTGGTCAGTGACCATCTCCTGTGTTGAGAGCTCTCACCCTCAGTACCATCCAGGAATCCTGGACAAATTCAGCAACATTGCTTCCTATGCCAGGAGAGCCCAGAGCAGTGGCCATCAGCAGGCTGCTGCTGAACAGACTGGTCTGGAAATATTTTGGTTGCTGTGTGATGTTATGGATTGTCCTGTCAGCTCCAAAGCCAGGCTGCTTTCCCTGAAAACAAAGCTTCGGTTATTCGTGAGTGCCTGCTGCAGTGAGAGCTGAGCAGGGTATAAAACTATCCTTTCCTTTCAAAGTCACCACTGATAACTAATGGGATGGCTCGAGTAAATGAGAAGAATAGTTGATCTTAATAGAGCTGGCACTGGGTTCATTTCACTGCAGGCACTTGGAGCAAATGGCCTCAGACTGTATTTTAGCTAGGAAACAAGCAGATATCCTATGGAGGGAATAAGGGTATGCACTGTAAGAAGACTGCAGGAGCGAGGTTCTCGGGTCAAAAAAAAGTGAGGAATGACGATACAAGTAAGGTATAAGGAAGATAAATCCCCATGGAAGTGGGATGTGTTGGGAAAGATCAGTGTTTGTGAGGCAGTAAGCTGATGGTGGGGTGCTCATGAGGTCTCTTTTGTCACAGCAGAGTTCAGCTAATTCTGTAACTGGTTTTATAGCACTGGTTTCCATTTGCTTGCCAATTGCCAAAACCTTAGAAGAACTCCTCAATGCTGCTGTCCTAAGTGTGTCACCTGTGTCTTTGATGGTATCTTAAGGGGTATGAACAGGGTTAACCTTGTCTAAAGTTAGATGGTTTGCAGATGGGACCCATGCAGTCTGATGCCTATCAGGGGAAGGCAGGTTGCCTTGGGTCTTGCCAGCTCTAGAGAGCTGCGTTGTTTCACCCTCATTCCTTCAAGTCCGAGAGCATGAATAAAAGCTAGAGGAGAGCCGTGAGCTTCCAGGTCTGGTAGCTGTCCTATTCTCCCAAATCTCTGCAATACTTACTTCATTTATGACTCCGTTCTCCAGTTCCACTAATGTTTCCAGGTACTGTAAGTCTAAGAGCACTTCTGTAGACCTTGGCTTTGAAATAAAGGATTCATTGATTCATTCTGCATCACCATAGTATACTGTATTCAGAAGTGTCCATGACTCTGTGAAAGGCTTCCTTGTGGTGGTGGTGGCCTGTCTCTTACCAAAGAAGTTACTATAACCTATTTATTTCATGTTTCTTTTTAAGGAGGTCAATTCAGTTGTGTTAATTTCAAAGTTACGATGGCTTCCCTATTTGCCTTTGCTACAGATACTGCCAGATAGGTGAAAGAATTATTTCAGGCCAGAAGAGCATCTTACGTATTATTTTTAAAGTCGTTAATCACAAAGTTCTTGTCTGGCTGTGAACAAATCCCATGGGGAGGACCCAGGAACTGGCTGTGCTGCCCTGGACACCTGCAGAGTGTAGTGAGTGGTCAGTGTGCTGGGAGGTGGAAGGGACAGACCTTGGGTGCCTGTTCTGTGGGGGTAGCATGAGTGCACTATGTGCTCTCTGAATCCTTTTTTAGCTGGGGAAGGAGATGGTAAGGAGCAGGGCTACACAGGGAAATACTGAAGGGAAGCTGCTGAGACTTACAGATTGAGGGTGTTTGGAGAAAACAAGTGCTGCTTGCACAATAGTGATTTGGAAAGTCCCTTGAAGTGGCTGTGACTGCTCTTCCTCTTTTGCTGGAGTCTTCCTCTTTTTTGTTGGGTTTTTTTTTTGTTGGGTTTTTTTTGTTGTGTTTTTTTTTTTTTATGAGAAGATAGTGCACCTTCTTCGCATTTTTTTCTCCAACATTCTTGTTGGGGATAGATAGCCCTACCTGGCTCCTGACCCTGGGCAGTGAGCTAGAAGGTGGGGAATTGCAACAGTTGTGGATCAAGAATGAGTGTGGAAGAACAGCTCTGGCTGGCTTTATTTAGCCTGCTAATGTTTCCCTCTCCCATCTGTTCAATGGGAATAATCTAAGTGTTGGGGATCAATTCACTGAGTATCTGATCGCTGCGCAGACAGTATGGCAATAAGGTACTAAAAATGTCTATACATAAAAATAGCCTCTTAGACTCTCTGGCACTGTGCCTTTGGCATGTCATAGGTTGTAAAGATTCTGCCAGGCAAAATTAACTGGCAGCCTTGTTCGGTGTGGAATGGAGAGCAGTTTGCTCTGTAGCATAGTTTAGGTACATTAGGGCAGACACATCCTGGTGGATTTTTTCAGTCAAGTCAGCAGATAGTTGGAGTCATTAGTACTATAATATGTATGAGGGTCTTGGCTTAAAAATTCTTGGCTGAAAGAGCTTTTTCTGTATGTCTGTGAGGACTTGGCAGATGAAGGATTGTGTGCATGATGTTATTGGGATGTTGGAACAGGGAACTCCTTGGTTTGAAAGGGGCAATAAATTATCAATTATGTTGACAAATAATCTGCCCTTGTGTCCCTTCTGCTGAGAACAGAAGTTACAAGTCTGGGGAGAACTGTGGGAGAGGAAAGAAAGAAGATGTGATTGTGGGTGATGGGAATGTGGTAGAAATACAAGGCCTGGAAGCACGTGACATAAAGGGATGACATGAAGGTGGAGACTGCTTGACAAGGCTGAAGATGTGCAAAGCTTTCCAATGTGAATTCAGCAGCTAAGAGGGTTTCAGATTCAGAGTTTCTCTTCTCCATAACTTTCTTCTGGAGAGAGGCAGTTGTATCCACACTGTTTCTGTGTTTATTTGGGCTATGACTTTGCTGGGAAGGAGCATATGACACCTGAGCTGCTTTTGCAAATGCTGATTGGGAGCTTGACTCTGAGGGTCAGGTAAGAGCCAGGCTGGTGGTCTGGTCTTGGCGCAGATGCTGACTACCACAGGGTTTCCATTTGTGGAACGTCCTCTCGCATTGCAGTGACCTGATAAGTCAATGCACAAACCAAAATGTGAGGTAGCTGATAAGTACTGGCAACATAATCTGCAGGGTGGTCTGAGTTTATGATTGTCCTGGGTTCCCTTTAAGGTCCCTCCAGCTCCATGGAATTCTGTGGATTCAGTAGATCACTTGGCATGTGCACCAGTACTGTTTTGTTGGGCTTGGAGAGCTGTGAGGTTCTTTGATGTCTCTGATCCCAGAAGATAACAGTCATGCTCACATTAACCTCAGCATCTATTCCCTGAGAGGGCTTTCAGCACGCTGCCTTCGCAAAACCGACAGCAATTTTTCAGTCTGGTAGCTTCATCCACCAGAAACCTTCTCCACCAGGGAATGCAGTGCTAGGCCTTTCCCTCCAACTTACCTGAAAACATTTTAATTTAAAGTAGCTGTGATGTTTTTACTGGGTTGTCACTAGCAATGCAAGTTTACAACAGGAAATGAGACTTTCTAATAGCAATTGGATTCTGCTGCCTGATTGAAGAATTTCTTAATAACTAAGCCATGTGGCATTAAAAGAAGCCCCTTCTGGGGGATTACCTGCATATGCAGTATGTGGTGAAGCATGAGGCTGGTAACTGGCTGAGTTTAACCAGCCAAGGAATGTGATAATCCTCCAGAAAGACGTAACGTGGGCTATTTTATTAGCAATAGGAAATGGATATTCCGTGTGTGACTAGGAAGGTCATACCTGTCTCTGGGTATTAATGTGGCTTTATCACCAGCAGCCAGTGGGAACGCTTCATGTCTGTGCAGAACGTTAAAGCTGCCTCGCGCTGTCAGATGTTTGGCTGGATTTTAAGGATGCTTCTATCCACTAGGGCTATCAGAGAATATTGCCTTGCTCTCTGAAGACAAGTGCCTTTCAAATGCCATTGAATGTTTCTGCTCTCGTTAAAAGTTAAGAAGCCTTTGATCTGAAGTGCTATTTTTTTGTTTTTTATTTCATTTTTTTTCCCTCTGGCTTGCCAGGGCCTGGGAGGAGTTTCATGGCCTGGTGAACAGCAGTGGCCGCTGATCGAACGCTCCCCCTCCCTCTGTCACACCCAGGGTAGGGCCTCATCTTTCTTCCTATGTGACTTCATGGCATACCTCTCAGCTTCCAGCCTTCTTCCGTGGACTGGCATGTTCTCTTGCCTTATGGGCCTGATGGTGGGCCCATTCTGCTATTGGTTCTTTCCCAAAGGTCAAAATTAATTTTAATGGTTTTTTTGACCAGACACCAGCATTTTTTTGGTGGTGCTGTGTGCTATTTTGCTGATGTGCCCTTGTGTGTGTGTACCCAGACCTGGTCCCAGGAGGCTGAGAGGTATGTCTTCAGCTTGGGTGTGTTGCCTAGTGTTGACTGTAAGCAGGTATGGAGTGGTAAATGAATGCTAAGCACATCCAGGTGATGGACAGTGGGAGAGGCACCTGGAGCTTGACATACTGCTTTTGCTCTTAACAGTGGCTGCAGCAGAATAAATTAGTTGGCCAATAAAAGCTGTTCAGGAAGGACACACAGTAGCTACTAGGTGTAGAAGCAGCAATGTTGTGGCTAATGACACAACCACCTGCTACTGCTGGTAGTGGCAACAGAGATGTGCAGAGCCAATAACCAAGGTGAGCTCAGGGCTGTTGGAACCTCGCAACTCAGATTGCTTTTCCCTTCCAGCGCCCACTTCCCTTTCCTTAAAAAGGGCCAGCGAGAGGCCTGGTGATGAGACTTGTGTTTGTTTGTAGCCAAATGGGATCACTGCATGGCCAAGTGCCAGAGCAGAGGAACCTGCTGGAAGGAAGCAGTTGCATTGCTCAGTTCCCAGAACTGGGCAGTGGTATGTAGCTGCTCAAACACAGCCGAGTTCTGAGGAGCTGCTGAGGATCCCAAAATTCCCTCCACAGTGTTGGACAAGCAGTGTTCTCATAACTTGATCTGAAATCATGGGTGAAAATAGTATCTACCTTTCCTCACAGGTTTTGCTTTTTGTGAGGATCAGTGGTTACACAGGCACTTAGTGGTGTTGTTATTGTTAGATGACATTCAGGTGACCTTCCGGAAGAGGAAACCAGCTCACTTCATGACATACCAGACTCTGAAGGCAGTAAATGTGCCAGGGGTATAGGAAAACAGTGACAGGGTTGATTTAGCTCTCAGCTGTATTGGGTTGCCTGTGCTGAGCAGGGTTGAGCAGAGGGCCTGGGGCACCCTGATAAAGGCAAAAGGAGGGAAAAGGTACAAACCTGTCCAAGAAAGAGCTAACCAAAATGTGCTGTCTTCCTGAGGTAGATGGCACAGGTGGAAGTGCAGTATGGGATAGAAAGCCAAACCATTGTTGCAAATTAACCAGAATCAAGTTAATGAATCCTGAATCACATTCCCAAATGGCAGCACAGCCTACTCTGCTGGCAAGCACAAAGGTGAAACCCAGTCTTCTGCAGATGACCTCCAGCATGGTTTTTGCTCTCATGTCGTAGCAGAGTAACTTGTTTAACTCTATAAAGAGTGTTTTTTTACTTCCTACTGCTCTTCCAGCTCTCCAGCTCCACCTCCCAGAGGCATTCCAGTCTGCACTGGGCTGTGCTGGTACAGCTGCTGTGCAGCTCCTAGCAGGACACCATGCTAGCTCAAGGGTTAAAGTGGGATTTCACAGTCCTGCAGAGCACCTTGCCGCTGAAGCTGCTGCCTTTGCTCTTCAACCTAGCTCTGCTGATTTGGTGTGGTGTGTGCTGGGGCATCCCTAGGTGTTTGGTTTGGCCAGCTGACCACCCTGTCCCTGTTATGGAAAGGGCTGACAAACCTATCCTCTCAAAGTATTTGTAATCTCATTTGTTTCCATCACACCACCTTTCTATTGATGGGTAGATATGCTTTGCCTGTCGCTGCTGCTCACAGGCTAGCAGTAAGTATTAACATGGGTTTCTGTGACCTGCCCCACCTTCAGTTGCTGCTGTGTGCACAAGACTATACCAATGAAGGTTGTAGACCACCAGTCCTTTCTCTGTCAGTAGCCCCTGTGACACATGGCTGTACTCATGTGAGTAAAAGCTGCTGAAGAAACTCTTCTATTTAAACTTGAGAGAAATGCCCTTTTAAGATTAGATATTCTTTGAAGGTAGGAGAGACCAGAGAGCTAAACTTGTTGCCAGTATGACTAAATAAAAGGGGGAGAGACAGGAGGAGGTTGGTCTGATGGTATATTTGTGCTCCAAGCTGAACCCCTAAAGACAAACATTTGGTAAGGAAGAGGTCTTGTAAGTTGTTTAGACACCAGAATCTATCAGGGAGGTTTCCAGATTCTATCATATGCTTTGCTCACAGGAGATGACACTTCCCTCTCCTTGTTGAATGGGGATGAACCAGGACCTCCCTCTGTTCCAAGTGTGCTGCAGTGACAGGTTGGCTTGTGTGAAAAGTCTAGTTAGGAAGCAGATCTGCATAGGAGGTTTAGCAAGCATTGATTTTGAGTGATGATCTGGGATGGCAGCACTGGTAGCTGTGGCGGGTAGAATGGGGAGGTGCTGTGATCAGAAGGAATGTGCATCTTTAACGTCATTCTTTCCTCTGTCTTCCAGGGATAATTCAAGCTTTCGAAACACAAAAATCACATTGTGAGAACAAGAGTTGGCACTAAGCTCCTCTCTCCATGTTGAAAGCACTGAGAGGTCTCTACCAGTGCCCTCCGACCTCTGAAGGGACTCCTGGGCCACTCTCGCACTCCTCCCTGGGGGAAGGATCCATCTGAAGCCCTCCAGCAGTGGTGACAATTGAGGCCGATTTTGTCTTACACAAACTTTTTTTTAGCAGTGGGGCGGGAGGCCTTTCAATTAGTGCCCTCGGGGCCGCATCTTGCAGCACTTTCCTCTTTCTCTACATGGCATGCAGAATCTCTGGGATTCTGCCTCAACATCAGAGCCTTTTGCTGAGGGATACCAGTATTATAAATCTCTCTGCAGCTGGGAGGAGCATCCCAGTTGAGAGTCAGCCTTGTGGTTTTCAAATGCCCCCTTTCAGTTCTGCCAATAAATTATTGGGTCTCTTTGTTTCTTTCAGTCTCTTTTTTTTTTTTTTTTTCTTTTTTGGCTCTGCCTAAAATTCGGTGGGGTTGGTGTTTCTCTAGGCTGTGGTAAGACCACAGGCCTACTTCTGCCAACTCCATAAAGCCTCTTCCCCTGAGCTGCCCACCTACATGAAGCAGTAAAGCACCACAAGTGCCAGTGGTGACCAAGCTGCACTATCTGTGGAGTTATGTGGACAAAGGAGATAGAGATGTAATATCTTGCTTAAAATTGAGGTGCTTGCTTTGTCTGCTCCTTCTTCATACTCCTGGGTTGGCAGTGCCTTGCGCCCAGCCCTGTTTGTTGGGGTAAGGGTTGTGAGCTTCCCTTAAATTAGGACAAAGAGATGTTTGGTGTCAGTTGCCTTGACTCTGGCTGTCTCAGTGGAGAGCCACAGTGCTGCCCTGTGTTGGATCCAAGGAAAGGCTGGTTGTGGGGCCAGGCATGCGTCTGGGATGCACTGGGGCTTGCTGGTCTCCAGCCACCTGGGAAACTGGGCCCCCAGTGGGTCTAGCAGAAGAGGCTGATGGCCCAGGCTGCTGCTTAGAGCTGCGTGACAGCTGTGACCAGAAGAGGGGCTGTGGGTGACCCCCTGTCCTCCGGGGTGAGGCTAGAATGATGGGTTGTTGCCTGGAAAGCCAGCATGGCTGCAATTTGGATGCCACGGAAACAATAGGAGCTAATTATTTCCTCTGATTCTGCTTGACTACAACACTAATTGTACTCATTAACAGCTCCAGCCTTTTCCCCTTTTCCTTAGGGAATCGCACAATTGCCTTTCGCTTTTAATAAATCCTTTGCATCGGGCCCAGGAGGGGAGGCTGCGGCCAGCAGTGGGGCACATCTCCTGCCCCTCGTGCTCTGTGCAGCCCCCAGGAGAAGGGGCTGCTGGGGCCAATTTGGTGGTGACCGCAGAACTAGCAGCCCATGTCTGGGACAATTACCAGCCTTGGGGACTGGGAGAGCTTCAACCTCGTGACTCCAATTGCAAATTCCTTGTCTTACTATTGAAGTCCAGACCAAAAGCAGCCAGCACTGGCAGGGAAAACAGTTTAAAATATTCAGTCTTCTGAAGGGTTTGTTTTCCACATTGCGGACGTCAGTCCTAGGCTGTCTCTAGGGACATCCAGTGCACCGACAGCAATGACAGCTCCGCATGGTCAGGCAGTTGGCACCTGGCAGGGTAGTGAGCAGGGCAGTTCCTGAGCTGTGGTGGCATCTCTGTGTTTCTTGGGACCCCATGGTCCTGTTCCTGCTCTTGCCACTTGTTTGTCACCAGCTCTCAACCAAATGTTCTTTTCCAGGCATAGTTTGTTTTCCCTGCTGTGATCAGGTACTACTATAGCTGCTGCTTAAGATTCCTTTTAAATACAACTCTCCCCTGCTGCTCTCCAGTATTTGTTAGGGGGGATTTAGTTGTAATTACACTTTGGCAGTCTAAGCAAAAATAGCCTTGCAAGGCAAGGCTGAAATACTAGCTGCAGGCTCCTTTTATTCACAGTGCATTTAGCTTCTTGCAGATGACATCACTTAGGGCTTTATCCCTGTTGTTGTGCCCAGCTGCGCATCACGTCTACCTCTGCTATTTCGTGTACTCGCCCACTTCTTGCCTCTGATGCCCTATGTCTAAGCTGGTGCTGATGAGTGCAAGCTTGCTATTAAATCTGAAAATGCTTTGGTCCTGCTGTGCTCGCCCTCAAACATGCTTTGCGAGTGAGCTGTGGAAGAGCCCTTCCCTGGGAGGCTGTTCCCCTCCTCCCACTGCCACCGTGGTTGAGATTTAGAGGAACTCAGTAGTGGTTCCTCTTGCTCAGCCTTGAAGGGAGAGAGCTGGCTGGGTGTGGAGTTTGTCCTCTTTAAAGGCTGCAACTTTTCCTGAGATCAGGAGAAAAGCAGTGTTTGACCAGTGCCAAGCACCAAGTCTGGTGCCTCCTGTGGCTTGGAGATGAATGGAGTCAGGCTGTTTTGTGAGTGGGACTTCTGGTTTGTGGTCTGCTGTGTCCTGGCATTGGTATGGGGTTGTTTAGGAGAGGAAGGAGACAAAGAAGCCTCTGTCATGCTCTAGAAAAAGTTTTCAGATCTTCACTGTTCAGGAAGGAAACCTCTAGCCTTTGGAACCCCAAATCTGCAGTGAGTCATGATCTTCTCAACCTGAAGGCTTTGTCGACCCTTAAATTTCCTCAGATCCCTGCAAACTGGCCTTTGGGGAAAATGGCAGGGCTTTGAACCTGTTCCAGCCCTGAAGCCCAAAGACGAGCATCCCTTTGTGCTCTTCTTTCCCAAGGGGATGCTGAGCCTTGTGGGTGTCTCTGACCCACAGCTGGTCAAGTGGGGGCTGATGGTTCTTCCCAGCCCACAGAAAGAAAGGAGTCCCCAGTTTTGGAGGGAAGCAATTGAGAAGTGCTTGGAGGATCATGTTGCTTCATCTTAGTGCTTCTTGATGGAGTATGGGCACATGAGGTTGATACTGGGCAGGGTGGGCTTTTCCACTCTCACACCCTTCAGCACCCTGTACCTGATAGGGTACACCTCCAAGGTGTTCCCCTAGCAGATCCTGCAAGACACGCCTGTTGCCTGAGACCTGTGATCCTGACCATCGCTTTTGGTTTTATTCTTATCTTTGATGTGGTCATAAACCCCCGAGTTCTCCTGAGGGCTGAGAAAACCACTGTTTGGGGATGGTGGAGATAGTGGTTTTGGTCACATGCTCCTGGCAGGCTAGAAGAGCTCAACCCTTTCTGCTCGTGCTGTATGGACATAACAGGGCCAGAGCTCAATGGAAGAAGCATCAGCTTTATAGAATGGGGAGAAGTAGGTGACAGTACCTGGCCCTGAAGCCTGGCAGCAAGGCAACAGGGACCCAGGAATCAATGGGAAATGGCCAGGCAAAGACATATCAGAGCTCATTAATTCTGCATCTTCATAGGGATGAAGGAGAGCTGAGGGGCTAGGGATGTGCCTGGTGCTGTGGTTTAGGCAGCTCACTGCAGCTCCTGGCTCTTGCAGGGCTGGGGACACTTGACTAGGAGAGTCTGTCCCTGCAGCCACTGAGAGGACATTGATGTAGTGGGACGGGAGTACTGTGCACTTACCAGGAAGAAGACTGGCCAGGAGTACTGTATCCCAGGACTAGGTCACCTCACCTGGATTATGACCACAGGGCTGCCCCCGTGGGAAGTGACCCAGGCAAAGTCCTCTGGGCACTCCTGCCTACACTGGTGAGCACCATCCCCACCTCCTTCAAGGTGCCAGCCTGGAGCACTGGATCCACCCATTCTCGGTACTGTGGGCACAATGCATCTTCCAGGACTAGAGCAGGAAAGCCACCTTGCAGAGAGACTGGCACAGTCCGAGGGTAGTTCCGGGCCATGACCACACTGCAGGCGTCCATGAGGTGGAGTCTCAGCTGCTGGGTGTTTGCCTCCCTCCTTGCAGTGCCCTCACCTCTGGGTGGCACTGCCAGGAGCAGTTGTGGGCAGTAACCAGCTGGTTTTCTCCTGGCAGCAGTAGAGGCAGCTGGTGCTGGGACCATGAGGCTGATGGAGACGCAACACGTCCTGGGGCCAGGCGCAGGTGGCATGCGCTGGATCGCAGAGGAGCAGATGCTGCTTGCCACCATTCCCAGGCTGACCTCTCATCTCCCCTGCCAGCAGGGACAAAGCTGGGGGGCCTCAGAGGTCAGAGAGGGGAACGGGGCGGATGAAGCATTGCTGGGATGGGGGGAAGGGACTGTGCTTGACAGAGATGATCCCATGGGGCAAGGAGCGCTGGTGCAGGAGGGAGTTACATGCTGATACTTGTAGCAAGATGAATGCCAAGGGGCACACATCCCTGAGAGGGTTTGGGTGCCCGGTGGCCTGGAGTCTTCCCACCTCAAGCTGCTTGCTAGGGGTCAAGGACAGCACTTTAGCTGTCCCCAAGAGCCACAGTCAGATCATAAATGGAAGAGGGAATTACCTGCCCCTAATCCCATCCATTGCTCCATCGTTGCCCCAGAATGGGGGGCTGTAGCTGTGACTCCTGCCCCATTACCATGGCAAGGGATGCCAAGGGCCCCATTTGCCCTGGGCTTGAAACTAAATTTGCAGTGGAGTAATGTGGCTCTTGCTGACAGCACTGCTGCCCAACCCATTAGATGTCTGACTGATCCAGTCCTGCTATGTGTCACAGGGCTCTGTGGCTTAGAAGTGTGTGGCCAGCCTGTCCGAGACGGATGGGCATGGAGCAGAGATTCAACAGAAGCTTGCAAGACTGTTACAGGCTTTATTTTTGTGTTCAGCACCACATGGCCACCCTGTCTTCCCCTTTTCTCCATCACCACCACTGCTGGTGTGTGGCAGAGACCCACTACCCCAGTCCTCCTGTGCTGTGCTTGGTACCAGAATCTCAGCCAACCAGGCTGCTTTGGGAGTGCCCAGTCCCTGGCTCCAGCAGTCCTGGCAGGAGGCCCAGTGGGCACCTGTGGGCATCACTGTGGCAGGTACTGCTTGGGGTCCCCAGGGAAGGGCAGGGCAGGTGCTTGGTTGAAGTGAGCCATGAGGAAGATGCCAACAGTGCCACACATGAAGAGAGAGGCCATGATGAAGAAGCAGACACGGTCGATCACCTGTCCCACCATCATCCACTCTTCGCTTTCCTGTTGGTGGCACAAGAAGGGTGAGGGCTGCCCTCACTGCCCTCCATGCAGGTCCCTCTCCCTCTGGCTCCTACTCACGCTGCTGAAGTCGTTCTGCTCCCGTGTGGCATTGGCGATGTAGTTACAGGCGTCCACACAGGCACGGATCTCGGGAGCTGCCTCCTCCAGGCTCTGGCAGAAGTCCTGGGTACTGCCACTCTCCAGGCCACGTCCTACAAGCAGCAGAACCAGCACAGTGGGCACCAGTGAGCACTCAACCACCTGGCACATTGCCCAGCTTCACAGCGAGGTGGCAACAACCCCCCTGGGGCACTCACCGATCTTCTCCATCACAGTTTTCATCAGCCCATCCCTCTCCTTCTGCTTCTCAAAGAGCAGCTCAGTCCGGGCTTTCCAGAGCATGTACTCATCAGCTTTCACCATGAGCCCCAGGGAGCTGCGTCTCCGGATGTCTCGTTGTGGCCCAGGGGTCTCTTCTGGCATGGGCATGCCCAGGTAGTGGGGCAGAAGGTGCAGGAACACCTGGGAACAGTGTCATCTGCAGGGATCTGACCCCCTCACACCACCCAGGGCACCCAATGGGTGTGATTAGGTCTCCTGACATTGCTTGGCACATCCCGGGTACTCTTTGTGCCACTGGGATGTTGGCATCTGGTACTCCTCAGTGCTGGGAGTGGTTTGCAGGGGTTTGGTGGCACTGTGACATCAATTTGGGGGGGCCCCTCTTTGTGCCAGGACTTGCATTCAGATGAAGGCATGCCTGCCACTGTGAGGAACATGGCCTTGGTCCCCAAATACCCACCCCATTCCCTGTGTATAAATTGTAGAGGGATGATGGCAGGTACCTGGCGCACTCTCTGGGACATGGAGTGAGTGTTAGGTGTTCTTAGTGAGACGTTGAGGACAATGACAGCATTCACCACGATCGCCACCGTCACCACCATGAGAAAGGTCAGGTACCTGGGGAGGGGGCACAGAGCCTCACGTGGGGCTGCTGGATCACAGCTGTGGGCATGCAAGGTCCTTCTCAGTGCCCTCCTTTGCTGGAAGCTGTGGACTGGCAGTGGGACACAGGCATGTGGTAGCCCTGTGTCAGCCCCACCTGAGCTGGGGGATATTTCTGTGCCAAGGTCCTGTCCCTGA
The DNA here is from genome assembly GCF_000695815.1 of Acanthisitta chloris. Taxonomy (NCBI): domain Eukaryota; kingdom Metazoa; phylum Chordata; class Aves; order Passeriformes; family Acanthisittidae; genus Acanthisitta; species Acanthisitta chloris. The sequence goes on from NW_008677375.1 coordinate 24,108, forward strand.
GCACTGGCTGCTGCACAGCACCCAGAGACCCTGCTGGCACAGTGTGACAACAGGGCTGGCACTCCTGTCCCTGTGCATCACTTACTTCCCAATGAGAGGCACAGCCTGGGAGGTCTCAGGCACCTTCTGGGCAATGAGGAAGAGGAAGACGGTCTGGGCCAGCAGGACATTGATGGAGACAGTGCATTTCTGACCACCCGCTGCCAAGGAGGGGAGAAGGCCAAGGTTGGCACTAAAGCTGAACTGGCCAAGTCCTGCCTTGAGGCTTTAACCGTGGGGTACAAGGACAATCACACATTCCCTCCCAAATATCACAGAGATGACACTGATGGTCCCCAAGCACAGGGCGTACAATGAGCCCTTCCTTGTGTGTTGCTGCTTCCTTGCACATCCCTGTGCCCCCAGTGGGCATGGCACCAGTGACATGGCATACCTTTAGCAGGCAGAAAGTAGACGAGCACGGCCATGGCAGAGATGAGGACACAGGGCACAATGATGTTGATGATGTAGAAGAGTGGCTTGCGTTGGATGATGAGGTAGAAGATGATCTGCTGGTACTGGATGTCATCTGGGGTAAATTGCTCCGAGTTGATGATCTTCCTAGCAGGGCGATGCTTGATGGCCCATTCACCGTTCTCTGCACCATGATAGTGCCGTGTGAGTCTCACTGCCCCAGCAGGGGCACTGGAGCTGCCAGCCCCTCAGTTCAGGGAGGGGAGGAAGAGGAGGACTGGTGATTGGTGTGAGCCCCACAGGACACCCAGGCTGGGCACAGTGCTAGAGCCACTTGGGTGGGAGATGAGCATGCCGTGGTGCCTTAGCAAAAAGCCCCAAAAAGCTGTTGGTTGTGGCAGCGAGGCACATATGGGGCAATTTGAACCCCTTGAGGTCTCCCACATCTTTAGGTGTGGAGTTGGGGTCCCCCCATCTCCCCATGCCCACGGTGCCATGGAGGGAAGCCAAGCGTGTTGCTGGGTGACAGCACACTGCTCTCCCCTGCTCTCCACAGGAGCGATAGATTTTTTCCCAGTCAAGATTGCAACTCAGGCTGGTAATGAAAAAATAAATCTCACTGCCCAAAAAGCATTTTGTTCCTTCAATATGCAATTAAAATGTGATGGAAAACGTCATTGTTTGGCCATGACAGCTACGTTCCCAGCATCAATCAAGCTTGCAGGAGCAGTGCTCTCCCGGAGCGGCTGCCAGGCAGCGAGAGCCCCGAACTGGGGGGGTTAGAAAAACAAATCTCTCCCACACTCCTGCTTCCACTAATAACTTAAGTGCCCATGTAATGGTGGGAGCTGCTAATAGTCCCCACAGCCCTGCTTTAGGCAGCCACCAGCGTAGCATCAGGCCTGTTAGGTGTCCTTCGTGGTGGGACACTCTTGTGCCATGAGTGTGGCTGCAGTGTTACCTGTGAAAGCCTCCGGGTCGATGACAATCCACTCCACAGTCTGACCTTCCTCCACTGTCAGCAGCAGGTTGATTTCATTGGCACTGTATGTCTGAGACCTGGGGAGAGATGAGGCCGTGGCACAGGCCAACATACAGCAGGCTGGATGAGCAAAAGGTGCCAGTGTGGCAGTGCCTCACACTGGCCACCTCCAGCTCTGCTTAGGGGTGCATGGCTTGGCCATGGTGCCTCTTGCCAGGTGGCAGGGAACAGTTAGGTGGCACTTGTCTGCCCAGAGGCTCATTGCCCCAGGGCAAAGGTGGTCATCCCATGCTAATCCCTGTATCCCAGGAGGACCTGCCATGATGCCCATGCCCGTGCTCACTGGAAGACCATGGTGCAGTTCTGCCAGTCAAAGGGGAAGTAGGTGACATGGATGACACAGACGCTGCGGTAGATGGCAGGGGGCAGCCAGTAGATGCTGCCATCAGGAGACACCAGCACATTGGTGTAGAGGGTGATTTCGAACGTCCCGTCAATGCTGGAGGGAGAAAGGGTGGATTCAGCCCCAGACTGTGGCAGGAAGGTGGCTGCAACCCCTGTGTGGGGATATGTCCCCATTACCCTGCCACCTACTTATTTTCCAGGACAATGTCAGGCAGCCAGACCATGGTGGAGGGCACCCGCAGCAGCTGGATGTTGTCGTAATCCTCAGGGTTCCACCGCAGGCGATAATCAGACCATTGCTGGGGGAAGGAGAGCAGAGAAGGAGGGGTCATGGTGCTCCCCAAGATGAGGGAGACTGTGGCTGCCTGTCCCATGCTGCCCACAAAATGGACTCTGCTGGGGACAGCTGCAAAAGGGAGTGCAGGTTACAGTGCCAGCCCTCCATGGAGTGCTCTCTGAGGTGCAAACATGGCCCAGGGTGATCCTGCCTGGAGGTGAGGGGTCTTACCATCTCGATCCAGACATTGGTGGTGAGGGTCTCCTCCCGCTCATTCTGGCATGGAAGGAAAAAGGGAGATGGCTTTAGTTCCCTGCCTGCCGCCCCACATGTGGGGGCAAATCCTGTCCCACTATGGGTACCAGGGGTGTCTCACCAGGGAGATGAGGTTGGTGAGGGTGAGCTTGAGGGAGACATCGATGACCTCATCCCCACGCAGGGCCGGGCGCAGTTGCCGGTTGTATTTGGCCATGAGGTCCTGGAGCAACTTCTCCTCCTGGTTCTTGCAGCCCACACCTGGAGAGAGCACATGCCATGGGGGCACCTCGGGGTGGGGACATTGGGGCCACCAATGCCCTTGAGAACTGATAGTGCTGATGGGGGGAGGCACAGGACTTGCATGAGAAGGGGATGCCCACGCCTGTATTACTGTGGGTGTGCACACTCTGCTGTGTGTGCCTGACGGTTGCATCAGTGCCCCTGTGTGCAAGCAGAGGGGATGAATCCCCCCCAGTGTCCCCCACCCTGCTCACCCTGGGGATCTCTCTAGAACTAGACACAGGGACAGCAGTGCCCCAGCATGGGGACTCCCCGGTGGGACGGTGCATGACATTGTGCACCCATGGGTGACAAACCCCCACGTGCAAAGGTAGGTAGGTGCCCCCCAAGGCTCTCCCTGAGGTGAGCACCCTCCTTACCTGCCAGAGAGCAGAGGACGAGGAGGAAGCCGTGGCAGCGCATGGCGGTGTCATGGGGCAGGGTCTGAGGCTCCGCTCAGCTGCTCACGCCGCAGTGTTCTGGGCCTGGCGCCCAAGGGGACGGGACAGCTGTCCCCTGCCACCGTCAGCTGTTCCCAACAGCCACGGGGGCCAGGGAGGGACAGGTGACCACCCACTTCCCCCCACTGGTGGGGTGATGCCAGTTTGCTGGGAAACGCTGTCATTTTGTGCCTGAGGGGCTGGAACTGGGGCTGAGGGTGAAATGTGCTCCAAGCCTCAGTTTCCCCATGTCTCCCACAGAGGGATGCATCTTCCTGCAGTGGAAACCCAGGTGTCCATGGGTTACAGAGAAGGGGTGCCCCCTTGCAAGTACCTCTTGTCCCACCCCCATGGCAGTGGCTGCCCCTGGGGTAGAAGGTGGGAAAGGGCAGGCAAGTCCCACCATATCAGCCTGGGGAGGGATGCCCCCACCCTGGCAGTTCAGATCCTGCCAGGACCTGCATAGTGGGTTGTCGGAAAGCAGGGGGAAGGGAGGGGCAGTGTGGGTGCGTTGAGATTCCTGGCTCAGTGGAGAGGATATGACAGCTGTCCTGGGCCACTGCCGGTGGGAGGACGTCAGCTGTGTCCCCTGAAACCAGACCCCTGACACCTCATGGCTGAGCTTGGAAGGAGACACCCCTTTGGGCCCCCAGCCCTGCGCTGCAGGATGGGGTGTACTGGGGAGGACACTGTGGGGATGGCTGGGGATAGTGTTGAGAGGGAAATACAGGCACTGATGCAGTGGGTCTGCAGGGGATGGCACTGTGCTGCAAGGGTTCATCCCCTTCCCCAGCCCATCCTGCCCCGAGTGCTCATCACTCTCCCCAGCGTGCACACACAGTGCTCAGGTTGAGCACCATGCCCAGTGGGAGATACTGAGAGTAACCACCAGTTCAGTGCCTCATGGCAAGAATACAGCTTTATTTTCCCAAGCCAAGGCAGGTGAGGGAGAGGCTGGCACATGGAATTCCCCCACACCCCTAGATGAAGCGCTTGTTCTCCTCCCGGTAGTTGTAGGGGTCTCCAGCAAAAGGCAGCGGTGGTGGGTGGTTGTAGATGCCCATGAGGAAGATCCAGAGGGTGCCCAACACCAGCATGGGGGTAATGAGGAAGAGGCAGAGGCGGTCCAGGGTCCGGGCCACGCGGTTCCAGTTGTCAACCTCCTGTGAAGAAAGCCAGGAGCCAGGCCATGGGGGGCACAGTGGGCACAGGGCGCCCTCTCTGCCCTCACGATGCCCGTGGCCCCACCTCATCGTAGCTGCTTTGGTCCCGCATGTACTTTACAATGTAGTTGGCATTGTCAATGACGGGTTTTATGTGCTCGTAGAGCTGCTCCTCGCCTGTGTCCGCGCTCAGCGGCGCCAAACCTGGGGGCGAGGGTAATGGTGAGAAGGGCTGCCACCCCCGGAGACCCCTGCTCAGCCACCCTTCCCCATGTCCCCACAGAGGGGCTGTGGCTCACGGGCAGGGGGGATGCGCGGCTGGTCAGCCCATGCCGCTCCGACTGCTTCTCGAACATGAGCTCGCTGCGGGACTTGACACTGAAGTACTCCTCTGCCTTGGCGATGTAGCCAGCCGAGCTGCAGCGCCGGATGCACGGGGCACCTGCCGGGCTCTCAGCTGGCTGTGTCATGCCCAGCAGCCGAGGCAGGGTCTCCAGGAAGACCTGGGACACAAGGAGGAGTGTCAGGTCCCTTGCCCAACTCCCCAGTGTGATGCCACCTTGTCCCCAATTTCTGCCCATAACTACATATGGCACAGATGGGACAGCCCAATGCAATGCCAGGGCTGTGCTGTCCCATGCCTTCAGTGGGGCATGGTGTCACCCCTGTACCCACCAGTGCACCCACCCCAGCCCACAACCTGCTCACCTCTTTGATCCAGTGTGACATGATGTGGGTGCTTGGGGTGCGGAAGTGGAAGTTGAGGACTATGACGCAGATGATCACCACAGCCGTCACCAGCAGCATGATAAATAGCAGATACCTGGTGGGGAGCATGGGCCTGGAGCTGGCATTGCAACAGGGGCTGGGCACAGGCAGAGCAGCCCTCTGGTACCACAGGGACCCCACGATGTCCCTGCTGCACCCAGGACTCACTTGCCAATGAGGGGGATGGCATGGGAAGTGGCAGGCAGGCGCTGGGAGATGAGCAGGAGGAAGACAGACTGGGCCAGGAGCACTGAGATCACCAGGGTCATCTTCTCACCACCTGGAGAGCAAGTATGCTCAGGGCAAACCTTGCCCCAGGTCCCTTTCCCAGGGTTCCCAGTGCCAGGGTCGCCCTTCCAGTTTCCCACCATACAGTGCCCCATATATGGTTTTCTGTTATGGGAGTACCCCAGGGTCCCACATGGGATATCCTGTGCCCAAGTGTGCCTCTGTCAGGGTGTCTGGCTGGGATGATGGTATTTTACATAGAGGTATCCCACTTCCTGGATGCCCCTGTGCTGGGCATCCCCCTGCCCTAGGACCTGGTGCAGGTATGGGACAGGAGGTGCCCCATGGATGTGATTCCTGTGCCTGGCACACATGCCACAGGGCTCACTCACTGTCAGCAGGCAGGTAGAAGACAAGGATGACCATAAAGGCGATAAGGATGCAAGGTGTGACGATGTTGATGACATAGAAGAGCGGCTTGCGCTTGATGATGAGGTAGAAGGTGATGTCCTGATGCTCACTGGTGTCAGGAGGAATGTCAGGGTAGATGTTCTTGCGGGCTGGGCGATGGATGATTTCCCATTCCCCATTCTCTGCCAGGGCACATGGGACAGCACACAATATGGGGGACACCTGCCATGACCATCCTCACCAGCCCCACCAGCCCCAGTCTCCCCATCTGGGGCTTGGTAGCTCCAAGAGAGCACAAGCATTACCTGTGAAGCCTTCAGGATCGATGATGATCCACTCCACTGGGTATTCCTTGCCCGTGTCTGGGTCAGCATCCATCTTCAAGTGCATGTTGATCTCCAGGGCACTGTATGCCAGTGACCTGGAGGGACAGGCAGTGAGGGGCTGCAGCTGGGCACCTACCACCCACCATGATGGACTCAGTCCAGCATGATGGACTTAGGCCAGTTACCTGCAGGCCTCCACCTTGCTGCGTCCCAACAGCTGGCAGCAGTGGGCAGCACAAGGGGGTGGGGTGCCCACCCTGCTGCCCTGACCCAGGCCCCTGGCACCTGAATTTGAGGGAGCAGTTCTGCCAGTCAAAGGGGAAGAAGTCGACGTTGATGTCGCAGGTGCTGCGGAAGATGGCAGGTGGCAGCCAGTAGACATAACCTGTGTTGCTGTGTTGTAGATGAGGATGTTGCAGTAGTAGGCGATCTCGAAATTCCCGTCATTGCTGTGTCCAGAGAGAAGCAAAGTGATGGCAGAGCCAGGAAGGGGCCAGGAGATCCCTTGGCATGCACCAGGCACAGTTCAGGGGGGTTGGGAGGTGAAACTGGGGCACAGCTCACTTGTTCTCCAGGACTATCTCAGGCAGCCACAGCATGTCTGGCGGCAAGCGGAGCACCTCGATGTCCCCAAACTCGGACTTGTTCCACTGCAGGCGGTAATCGGTCCAGCCCTGGAGGGGAGGATCTCCAGGTCACCCCCTCACCATGCTGGGCCACCCTATACCCATGCTGGGCACAACTGACGGTGTGACACCTGTCCCTACTCACGTGCTCGAGCCATAGGTTAGTGGTGAGTGTCTCGTCCACCTCTTTCTGCAACAACAGTGTGGGGCAGTGAGATGCCAGGGTGTGCCCCCCAGCCCAGGACCCCCAAACCTCACCAGACAGGGTTCAGAGCAGCAGTCTCAGGGCTCCACCCACCCATCCAGCCCTGAGGGCGAGGCATGGCTGGGGGACACCCCATGGTGGGCACTGTTCACTGAGGCTCACCAGTGAGATGAGGTTGGAGAGGGTGAGGGCCAGGTAGATGTCCACGACCTCATTGGTGGAGACGACGGGACGCAAGTCTTTGTCATAGCCTTTCTCGATGAAGAGGTGGTGGATGAGCCGCTCCTCCTGGTTCACACAGAGCCCGCCTGGGGGTGTGGGGTTAGGCAAACCAGGGGGCTGAGAGGGTTACTGGGCCCACTGCCACCCCGCAGGGATGTTCGGCAAGGGCAGGATGGTGTAAGAATTGAGGGGACAGGAATAGGCCATGACACTGCATGTCTGTGCTGCACAAGAGCACATCATGGACATGCAGGAATGATGGACATGCAGGAATGACAGACGTGCAGGAGCACATGGGCACTCATAGACATGGGACAAGGACACAGGCACGGATGCAGAGGAACACATAGATGCAGAACCAACACACACACGGGCACACAGACATGAAACACTTGGGTACAGACATGGTGGCACTGTGCGCATAGGTGGGTGCACACATAGAGACACACATGGAGTCATGAACATGGACCCAGTGTGTGCAGGGACACATGGTCATAGATGCAGTGTCACTGCACACATAGGCACACACGGATGCAGTGACACTGTGCACAGACACACAGCACATGGCCCAGGCAGGGATACAGCTCCAGATGGCACAGCCAGGAAAGAAGCGCAGGGGATGCAGAGTGAGGGGACTCTGCCAGGTAACACCCAAAAAGCAGCCCGGGGGACCCTTGTGCCTAGTTGGGACCCTGCCACCATCATTCCCCACCGACTCCACTGAGGGGGCCAGAACCCCCAGCAACAGGGCACCCCATGCCCCAGACCCTGCTCCCCCGACAGCATCAGTGCCCCAAGCAGGGCCAGCTGCTGCGGTAGGTTCCCCATGTGGTGCCTGCGGTGCCCTCGCGCCGTGCCGGGCCCTGGCTGCCTCCTCGCCTGGCCTGGCCGAGCGGATGTCCGGCTGCCGGACAGAGCGGGAGATGGATGGTGCCAGGTGCCGAGGGGGAAGGGGACCGGCACCGGATACCCACCCCCACCCCTCTCCCCGCACCCCCCGT
>NW_008677375.1:32238-35025 GCF_000695815.1 Acanthisitta chloris
CAGCACAGGCGTTGCTGGGCACGGGGAGGAGCAGTCCCTTCCCCACTGCTCAGCTGCTCGGGGTGGCAGGGCCCCCATGGGTGAGAGGGTTGGTAACCACTGATGCCCAAGCACAGGGATAGAACCACCCCTGCACCTGCCACTGGGACAGGGCACACTCAGCCCCTGCACCAGGAGATTTCATGTGGGTCCTTAATGAGGTGTCACCAAGGGTGAGCATCAGTGCTGTGCTGTGGGTTCTGTGGTGGGTAGGAGGGGGGTCCAACCTTCGGGGAGGGGCCTGGGTTGCCAGGTTGGGGGCATCATTTCAGCGTGCAGGGGGTATGGGAAGGGAGGTACAATGGGATGTCACAGCCCACATGGAAAGTCCCTCCACTGTCACCCACCTCACCAGCGCCGTGTGGCATAGCACTTGTTTCACACTCACCAGCTACAGGAAAATAGAGCCCTTCTTTATTGAAAAATAAACCTTCTCTGTACAAATAAATAATGGCTCAGATGCCTCTAGAAAAATGGGGTGGAGATGGACTTGCCAAGGTGGGGATCCCAGGGGAAAGGAGGACAGTGATTCCTGGCTGAGATGCTCCAGGTACCCCCTGGGGTCCCATTGCCCTGGGGAAGTCGGGAAGTTCTGGTGGGAAGAAGGAAACTGAGGCATGATAGCGGATAAAAAGGAGGAGCCTGAAACAAGGAGGGGACTGTACTTGAAGGACATAAGAGACACCTGCCCCAGTGCCCTCTCCCCATGCTGGCATGTTGTCCCAGGGGACATTAGTTTTTCAGCGCCTCGAGTGCCAGAGCGACAAGGCCAGGCATGCTGCGAGCCAGTGAGGCGCTCTCCAGCCCCACAAGGCCAGTGAAGGCCGTGGGACGGCCCCCTACAGTGGCCCGCACCTGTGCCCGGTACAGTCCCTTGGTGTTTTTGGAGCCCAAGTCCACCAGGATCTGCGAGGAGACAACAGCACTGTGAGTCCCAGGGGAGTGGGGAGCAGAGCAGGACAGTGATGGGCTGGGGGGTGGCACTGTCTGGCTGCCAGGGCATGGGGCTTGGAGTGGCTGGATGGGGCACTCACCTCCTGGAAGGTCATGGCTAGGTCGGTCTCCGGCACCTGCAGCACCCAGGCATACAGCTCCCGCACTGCACCCACCCGCACCACGGACTCGTTGAGGCCAGGGCAGGCTGCAACCCCAGGGACAGGCAGGAGAGAGAGGGAGGGGCACATCAGGGTTGAATTGCAGGGGCACCGTGCTGCTGCCCACCCCAGGGAGGAGCACCCTGAGGACACCAGGGGACCATGGGCAGAGGGTCCCTGTGGTGGGGGGTATAACTGAGGGTTGTTCCGCTGAAATGAGACTACCAGCCCTGGGACTGGACTGCAAGGCTGAGGCTGGGCTTGCCACTGTCCCCATGGTGGCACATGGCATCCTGCAGGGTCTGTAGGAGCTTACCTCTGCCCATGCCTGCCTCCTCCTCCTCTTCCTCAACCCTGGGCAGCTCCGTGGGCACCAGTTCACGTTTCTTCCTCAGTGAGGACCCTGCGACCAAGAGAGGTGTAAAACTCCCAGCGGGAACACGGCCAGTAGGCATTGCCTAAGCGCAGAGCGTGACCTCCCCACTGCCCCCAGCCCCTCCAGGCTCACGGGGCTCACGGCTTGGTGTGGGGGTCCCTGCCAGCTCTTCAAGTGCCCATTTTGGTTCCATGGCTTCCAGGGCAGTGCCAAGGTCCAACTCTGCCCGCAGCTCGGTGAGGAAGGCTTGTCCCTGTCCCACCATTTCCTCTATTGCATCCTCACCCTGCTGAAGGGAAGGGGGGAACAGGGTGAGAATGGGGCATCCACAGGGCACCTGTGGGCACAGACAGGTGCACAGTCGCAGAGGGCAGGGCATGCTGGACTCGTGTCAGACAGGGCATTGGGAACAGGCAAGTGCTTTGTGGCTGTGTTGGGTCACATCCTAAGCTGCAGGGTCAGACCCATCGCTGGCTCTGCACTGGCTGGACTGGGAGCACTGGTTTAAGCTGGGGAGGGTGAGATGCCCCCTCTGTGGTGGCAAAGTGAAAGATGCCACTTCTGCGGCTGCACAAGCAACAATGGACCCAAGGGACATCAGGAGGGAACACAGGGTAACTGTGGGGTTTGGTGTCTGGTGGCAGAGTCACCAGAGGAGCAGGGCCTCCCCTAGCCTGTCCCTCCCCACATACCTGCAGGAAGAGCTGCATCTCCCCAAGGAGCTGCTCCCTGCCCAGTGTGGGCACAAGGGGCCTGTCCTCTGCCATGGCCTTCAGTGCTTCCACCCAGTCCTGCAGCTGGGGTCCCACCGCCCCAAAGAGCTCTGAAAAAGGGGGAAATTGCCTGGTCCCCCACCTGCAAGGACAGCAGGCCAAGCTCAGACTGGTGTCCAGTGGCACCCATCCCTGGGCAGTGCCACCCTGTGCACTCTCCCTAGGCACCATGGGATGGGTGCCCTGGTTGCGGGAGGAACAGGACCCCTGTGCTTCAGGCTGTCCCCAAAAAAAATATGTCAGTGTCCACCGGCATCTTGACCACCTCCGAAAGCCCTTCTGCCCCTCGTTCCATGGCCTACCGTGCCTCACCTGGTGGGCGGTCTCTGGGGTCCCTCTGCTGTGGGGCTGGGGTGGCCCCTTGCCTCAGCCAGGCCTGCAGGGACAAGAAGAGACAAAGGGGTAGGGGATCCCCACGGGGGTGCCAGGGCAGGCTGCTGGTGCTTCCAGCCACCAGCATAGGGGAGTCTGATGGGTCCCCAAGTGGGCATGGGCTGGTCCAGCC
>NW_008677375.1:35068-35391 GCF_000695815.1 Acanthisitta chloris
TCTTGCCCAGGAGCTGGGGCAGGGTGCGGGTGAGGAAGGAGAAGTCAAACTGGTTTCGGATGAAGTCCCCAGCCTGGCGCAGGAGATCCACCAAGGTCTGGGCGTAGGAGTGCAGCTCTGTGAGCACATAGGGAAGGACGTCCCTGTCACCATGCTAGCCCTACACCACGAGTAATGGGGTCCCTCCCCACACCCTAACCCTGACACAACCCCCCAGCTCACCACATCGTCTTGTCCTGGCGCGGCAGGTCTCCTCGGCTAGACGGGCACAGGTGGCCCTGCCCTGGGGTGCCCGGCAGGACCCGGCGTAGAAGGCGCAGAGA
>NW_008677376.1:0-209 GCF_000695815.1 Acanthisitta chloris
GACGCCCCCAGACGCCAGCCTGGCCCCCCGCGCTGACCCGCTTCCCCGTGATGATGCCAGGATGGGCACAACGCCAGCCGGCGATGGAAGTGGGGCGACCGCGCCGCAGAGAGGGAGTGACGCAGCCCCGAAGAAGAGGGACAAAACGTGGGTGAAGGACCAGGGCTGGCTGGAGGCATGGGGCCAGGCTCCAAAGCAGGGACCATGAC
>NW_008677376.1:230-2247 GCF_000695815.1 Acanthisitta chloris
GGGGCTGTGCCCCTGAAGAAGGACAGAGGCTCTTGAATCCTGAGATGCTCCCCCTGGACCACCAAAGAGGGATGCCATGACCCAAGCAGCAGACTGGGGCCCTGAGGCCCTGAAGGGCTTCTAGAAGCTGGTCATATCTCCCTTGCTCTGCAGCAGCTCTTTGAAGCTCTGGGTCCTCCATATTTATTCCCAGGGCCATGTGTATGGTGGAGGCTGTGGGGTGCACATCCTGATCCCCGCAGAACTGTGTACAGAGGGCAGCTGGTCTGCCTCTGCCTCTTAGTAAATGGCTTTTATTTTTGTACGGATGGCCACGAGGCCTGTTGTATGTATTGTGTCTCCTTGGGTCCTCCCCTGTACCCATATATCCCTCCTTGTCCAGCACCTATACCCTCCACTTCTGCCAGGTGCCCCTCTTGCCCTCCTGCAACCCCTCCCCACAGCTCTGCCGCCTCCCGGGGGATGCAGGGTGCAGGATTTGGGACCTGACCTCTGAGGCAGGGACAGGGCAGACACTGCACCTCATCTAAGCAATAAAAGGATTCTGTCCCAGAGATGGATGCTTCTCTTCATGGACTTGGGGGCTGGGATTTGGCTTTGCCCGAAGCTTGGGAGTGGTGGGGGCAGTGCCATCTGTGTGGGGACACTCAGGGATTAGATGAGGGAGCTGGGAGAAGGCCCTGAGAGGGGCTTAGAGCTCCAGGATGGAACTGTGCGGGACTAGGAGCAGGACCCTAGGTGAGATGCCACCAGCAGACAGCGGGAGGGCATCATACAGATGCTAAGAAGTGGGTTGCTGGGACTTGGGGAACAGAGTTGCTGGGGTAGTGGAGCACTATTCCTTGTGAAGCCAGGGCTCCCCTGCTAAGTGCCAGGATGGGCTCCTGGTGACATTTGGTAGCTTGCTGCAACTTTTCACCTGGAGATCAGTAGGACCACTGTGCCACCATCCCAGGAGACAAAGCCCCAGAGAGTTTGGGTCCTTTACCCTGTGACAACCACTAGCAAAGCCCTGCCCAGGAGGCTGGTGTCTTTTGCCTGATGACCACAGGTTGTGACATCTCCCTGCAGCCCAGAGAAGGGGGTTTGGCTGGCGTCAGTGACGCAGGAGTGAGCAGGTGGGAGAAGGGAGCAGGGTTGCAACATGAGGTAGAGGGGTGCTGCAGTGCTGGAAAAGGGTGCTGCACCCTGCACTGTTCCTTGTAGCATCCTCCCAAGTGATGCCCAGGACCAACACTTCAGGGAACAGGGCTGCTGTGGGTGAGACCAGGCACTCTGCTTCTCAGCCTGCCACTGGCTCAGGGCTGTGCCTCTGCATTTTGAAGCTTCGGGTGCTCCCTGGCACTAGCTTGCACATTTGGGGCTGTGGTTATGTCCCACTCCCCCTGCCAGGTGGGTTTTGGGACCTGGCTCTATAGAGCAGTCCCAGTGCCCTGGTACCACCTCAAGTGGCATGGTGGCTGGGGGACTAGGTGCCTAGGGGAGCTGGATTGGTGGCTGGGGGTGTGTAGGGGACGTGCACATTGGTGACATGTGCACATGATGGGTTATTCCTGGGTGGGCAAAGCCAGGCAGCCTTGGAAAGTGTCTGTGCATTGTGGAAGGGTGATGCTGAGGGTCTGGCTAATGGGTAACCCTCCTGTCCTCTCTCTCCCTGCACAGAGCACTCAGCCGCTGCGAAGACAGGGGGCTGCTTTCCCGGGCGGGCATTGGCAACGCTGGAGGATGGTGCCCAGACACCACTGTGGGCACTGCGCCCGGGCCAGCGAGTGCTGGCAATGGACGGGGCAGGCAGGCCCACCTACAGTGACTTCTTGGCTTTCCTGGACAAGGAGCCCCGTGCCCTCACCTCCTTCCACGTCATCGAGACACGGGAGCCGCCCCGGCGCCTGGTCCTGACGCCCACCCACCTGCTCTTTGTGGCGCAGAATGCTTCCATGCCCACCACCCACTTCCGTCCCATCTTTGCCAGCCTTGTGCGCCCTGGACATTTCGTGCTGGTGGTGGCAGCAGGGGG
>NW_008677376.1:2425-3497 GCF_000695815.1 Acanthisitta chloris
TGGGGACGGTGTGCACTGGTACTCAGGGCTGCTCTACCGCCTGGGCAGGCTGATCCTGCCCCCCGACAGCTTCCACCCACTGGGGGTACCCTGGGCAGAGAGCTAAGGGTGCACCACAGCTGCGGCCAGCACTGCTGGTGGAGGTGGTGGCTGCAGGATGGCTCACTGGTGGCCAGAAACTTCTCCCAAAGCTGGGTGCTCATGGGGAGCTTCCTCCAGCCCTGCCTGCTTGGGGTACAGCCACCTCCTGGTCAGGGCACACCGAGGCTCCACAGTGTGCCTCCTCCATGCCCACCGCCCCCTCCTCACCCCCTGGGGGCAGGAGGGAGGCATGAAGGGTTACCCCCCGGACACGAGGGTGCCCCCGTCTGGATCCACATGCTGCTATGTGTGTGTGTGTGTGTGTCTCTGTGTGTGTGTGAGTGATGTGTGTGTGTGATGTGTGTGTGTGCCGAATTAGCTAATGTCGGAGTTCTGATAGATGAGAGGGAATGGAGAGAGAGCCCTGTCGGCTCCAGAGGCACTCCCCACCTGTCTGCACCAAGTGGGAAGGCTTTGGGGTAGAGGGCCCAGGGCCCTATGCTAGGCAGACCGGCTGGGAGGGCAGACAATGCTGCTCCCGCTCCTGGGACATGACAGCTGGGAGGAGGGTAACCCAGGTACTGGGACTGTGCCTTGCCCTTAGCCCAGGTGCAGGGGGGCACCCAAAACAAGCACCTCTATGCCTGGGGTGCCCAAGCACAGGCAGGGCTGGAGGGACTGGCATGGCTCTGGCATGAGACCTCTGATTTGGTGACACAAGTGCCACTGAAGTGATAGACTGGGGAGTGAGATGCTGAGTTCTGCCCAAGGCCAGCACCATAGCCACCCAGCCAGGCCTGTCCATGGGGCCACTGTGGCAGCACAGGGGGCTCTGGCTGGCAAGAGAGGCCTGCAGAGGCAGGCACATGGGCAGAAGGGTGCAAGTGCCAGCCAGGCATAGACACACACTGGTAAGAGTAGGGATGGTGAGAGCCAGGGCTGCAGCCCCAGCCTGCTGGAGCCCAGGAAAAGCAAGTGGCAGGGGGGAAAG
>NW_008677376.1:4214-7022 GCF_000695815.1 Acanthisitta chloris
TAACAAAAAAGCAGAAATTATTTAAAGATTATTTTAAAGCACAGCTTTTATGGTGATTGTTGTCCAGGGCGAAGTGGGAGAGCGCAAACATGGGCAACAGCAGGTGTATTTTTGTCTCTTCACTGGATGTACCTTTCCTGGTTGGGGATGTGGCCCAATAAATCCATCATCTCCCAGGTGGGAGCTCCGAGCTCTGATGTGGGGAGGGCAGGGAGGGATCAGGGACGCCTACTGCATTCATCATAAGCAGGACAGGCAGAGCTGAAAGGCATCTCTAGGAGCAAGATTTGGTCACTTCAGTGCCCCCCACCAGTAACGTTGACATCTCTCTCCTCACTGCCCCATCCATACCCAGGGGAGGTGGGCAGCTGGAGTCTGTGGGATTGACCTGGTCTACACGGGACCAAACTGTCAATGGGAGCCACCTGCAAACCAGGGCAGGATGTAGGAGGGACAGCCAACATGGGACTACCAGGGACACCTTTCCATCCCCGTCTGGACCCCTCGACCCAGTGCCTGTCCATTCTGGGACACCATTCCCCACCATCTCCATCACCACAACACCCACTCATCCAGTGCTGCCAGACCCCATACCCCATACACAGGATTTCCAATACCACTAGTGCTAATCACTGCTGATTGTCCCCTTGCCCCATCCCCATGTCTATGCCAGCAGTAGGGAAGACCAACAGTCAGTGTGGCACACAGCATCCCCACACCTGTCCCACCGACACACCCCTCTATGCACCCCCCACCCCATCTCCAAAGATTCTTTGCCATGGTCTCCCTGGGCAGGGCTGGGAGTAGGGTCCCCCCCGGGCTTTCCCTGGACCCCACAGCTTGGCAAGTGCAAAGCAATTCGGCCTGAGGCTGTCAGCAAGGGCCCTCATCACCACGGCTAATTTAAGGGCTTTGCGAGGCGGCTGAGCTAATTTAATTAGGTTCTTATAACAGAGAAGGACAAATTGGTCCCTGGGGGGCCACAGGGTCAGGCTTTGGAGAGGCGCTTTATGGAGTGAAATTTCAATCACGCTGTCATCGCAGACAAGGGGAGCTGGAGGCAGAGGATGCATAGGAAGAGGATGGACTCTTCGGGGTGCCCAGTGGTGATGTGGAGAGATCATCTCCAGGCCCAAGTTTTTAGGGTATCAGTGAGGTTGGGGGAAGAAGTCTTTGCCCTACTAGGATGCTGCAGGGTATATCGGGCCTCCTTTGGGGTGGAGGCAGGGAAAGCAGGGGCGTCCCAGGGCAGTGAGAGGGAGGGGAAACACCTGTAAGTAAGATTCTGAAGTATTTCTGAAGCTCCATTAACTCCTCCATAGCCCTATAACCCTCGATGGTGATGATATTGAGGACAAAATGATGTCCAGCTGACAGATGGGACTTATGAGGGTCTCTTCCTTGCCTGGATGTTCTCCACTCTCTTGTCACAATCCCACAAGAGCCAGGGCAGCCTAGGGGCTGCCCCACTACCTATGGGCACCTGAAACAGCCCCATCTCCCAGCATGGCAGTCCCAGGCGGAGGCGGGGTGTCCCAGCAGGATCCCAGCTGGGCGGTGATGGATGGGGATGCTGGTGGGTGGCCGGCAGAAGGGCCGGGCTGGAGGGTCCCACAATGGATGTCTCTCCATCAATTTGTCCTCATTACCATGTGAATGGTGGGCGGGAGGGAGAGGAAGGGCATGTGGCAGCAGGAGAAAACCCCCACATGCTCCCATCTGGGGTAGCATGTCCCCCCCCATCCCTCCAACCCTGTCTGAGCATGTTAAACCAGCTCCAACACCCCCGGCCCCTAATTCAGGAAAGAGAGGTGCCACCCCCTATTCAGAGCCTTGAAAAGGCTACAGGATCTGGCGCTGTTAACAGGGGGGAACATGGTCCCCATCCCCGCCTCTCCCGTCTGTCCCTCACCCCATGGCCTTCTGCCATGGCTGCACCAGCCAAGCCTGCTCCTGGCTCCAGGCTGGCATGCTGGGGTCTGGGGACCCAGCAAAGGGGTGGCAGGGGGGCACTGGGGCCTGTGGAGTAGGAGCAGAGCCCTCTGAAAGCATCCTGTTTGTGGCAGTTTTGGGCGGCATGGGCAGGAGGACAGCAGGGTGCGATCCTGCAGGTCTCCAAGGCCAAACCTGCTTCCCCGAAGGGGCAATGTCTCTGGGCATGACAGTGGTATGTCCCCATCATCTGGGAGGTCTGGGGGCAACCAGGCCCCCATGGCCCAGGCTGTGACAGTGATGGGGGGAGGAGGGTGTCATCCCGAAATATCTGTGCCTGTGGGTGTCGGTACAACAGGTTGCAGGGATCCTCCTCCTGGCAAGGGCACACTGACTCATAGCTGTCCCCCAAAAAGCCCAGGAGATGCTGTCCAGCCTCCCGCACTCACTTGCATTAGTGTAATTAACCTTAATGGCTTTTCGGTGTGCTGCTGCTGCGGGGACAGAGGCAGGACCCTGCTCTTTGCAGCGCTGTTATTGGAGGCATCCCAATGCCTGACCCTGGGCCCACAGGAGCTCCAGGAGGGTGTGTGGCATGTGCTGTGGAGCCTGTACTGCACCCCAGACTTCTTCCTCACCTTCTCCACTGCCCTGAGCTCCTCACCTCCTGCCTCTCTCTCAACTGTGGCACCCGTGTGGGGACAACACTGCAAGCATCCCCACATTCCAGATGCTGCAGAGCTCCTTTGCCTGTGCTTGGCAGCTGACCCCGGGAGGGATGGAGGTGTTTTAGCAGGCAACAGCCTCTGGGAGTCAACCACAGCCTGCTGTGCCTGTACAGACACCATGGATGGACAGACAGACGCATTCACCTCC
>NW_008677376.1:7042-7392 GCF_000695815.1 Acanthisitta chloris
ACACCTGCCCACCACTGCACTGGTTGAGCCTGGACACCCACCAGCTCTCAGAATCACCATCCAGTCCCTCAAATTACTCTTTCAAACCCATAGCCCTCATATCCCAGGAGCATTCATGTGTCCCTGATCTCTGTCCAGTGACAGAGTTCCCCCCTTCACAGGCTGAGGGACATGAACATGGCCCATAGTGACAGCACAGGCACTGTGAGAATGGCAAGACATGGGCACTCCATGGCAGTGCCTACCTCTGCAGCCATGTCCACCCCACATCTTCGAGGTTCAGAGAGCACCCTGGACCCATGGAGGGGGCTGACAACCTTTCCTCCCACCCAGGGTGAGCCCTGCCAACC
>NW_008677376.1:7424-9877 GCF_000695815.1 Acanthisitta chloris
CATGTGGTACATAGCTAACACACCAAAGCCCACCTTTCCCTTCCCATACCTCCTCCCCAGTCAGCAGGACCCACTCAGCACCCACTGTGGGTCCTGCTGCAGGGTGGGCAGAGCTGGGAGTGATGCCAGTGGTCCTCCACCCTCCATACAAGTGAGGGTCAGGCAGGGGCATCTGGGGGACCGTACAGGGGGCCTGGCAGCAGGCATCAGCCATTACCTCCTACATTGTCCCAGTATGAGATGGGGAGCTCCCAGCACCACGGAAGCAGCCAGCAGGATACAGCCCCAGGAGAAACCCTGCAGCCATCCACACCAGCTTCCATGAGTGGCTCCGTGGTGCCCTGGAGGGTGTCGGGATGGGAGGTGTATGAGTATGCATCCACACACAGGGGACGAGTAAGAATCTAATCAGGGTCCTTTTCCTTAATAAATCATTCATCTTAATCCAATGCCCTCCCTCCTGCTCTAATAACTCCCAGCGCTGGGCCCCACAGCCACAACAATGCAGCTAATGGAACGATTTATTTTCATAATGGTGCTGGTGGGGAGAAGGGGTGGCCAGGGTGGGGGCAGCATGCTCTGGGGCAGGAGTTTCTAATTAGTGAATGAAATTTCATGTAAGGCTAGAGGAAGATGGATTCGCTTCCTGACAAGGGGCCTTTCAGCTCATCAAAGTGCCCGAACAGGGAGGTAAATTAAATTATTTCTAATTCTTCACTAACCTCCAGGGAGTCACCCTTCCACCAGCAAAAGGTGGGACCATTCCTGAAATGAAGAGGCACTTGAAGGACTGAGGTTG
The DNA here is from genome assembly GCF_000695815.1 of Acanthisitta chloris. NCBI lineage: Eukaryota > Metazoa > Chordata > Aves > Passeriformes > Acanthisittidae > Acanthisitta > Acanthisitta chloris. The sequence goes on from NW_008677376.1 coordinate 8,224, forward strand.
GGTAGAAGGGGCCAGTGGAAGGGGTGACAGGATGGGTTGGGGTGAGACAGCAGAGCAGAATAGGCTGCCACTGACTTGGCTGAAAGAATAGGGAGGGAAAAGGTGGTGATGGAGGAAGAGTTGCAAATGGTCAATAAATAAACAACTCCAGGGACTAATGACTAATTTGCAGCCAGTGCTGGGGTGGAGCACAACATCCCTGAAGCAAGGAAAGGGCATCTGAACCCTCAGGGAATTTAAGCAGGGACTGCACTCGGGTTTTGAAGGGGTGACTGATGTCAAAGTAAGCATAGGATCCAGGGCAGGCGAATGCTTTATCAAAGACCCTTGTTCTCATGGCTTCATATGATTTAGGGCCAACACCAGCGATCTTAACACTTGTGGTATGAAAGCTGTTCTTGGGATGCACAGTGGTTTTTCTAACCCCCAGCTTCTGGAATCCTGTCATGGAAACTCAGTTTTTACAGAGAACAAGTATACGCTCTCCTGCTTGCAGCAGGATCTTGCAGTGCCAACCTGCCACGGGCCCAGATGACCCCAGTACCAGAGTGCAAAGAAAAAGGCTTGGTGCTGTGACTGTAATCAGACCCTGGCTTTACCTGGAGCAGGAAGCATTACAAATTGCCCTGAATGCACTGGAGGCTGCCCCACAGCTCCACTCCCTGCAAGGCCAAGGAAGCCCATTCAGGGACAGCAGGCAGGTTCCTGGGGGACTTCCCATATGGAATCATCGACTGCATTTCCTGCTAGATCTCCTGCCCTCCTAACCATCCTCAACACCACCAAGCAGCTGCAATTGCACCACAGCCCAGGGAGGGAAATAGGGGGAATAGGGGGACTGTGCCTTATTACAAGGGCCTGGGGAGGCATGGTGGGGTTGGGGCTTTGCAGCAGTGTGGTGGTTTGCTGCAGGCTAGGGAGCACAGTCTCCTCTCCACGGCTGAGCTAGGTGGAGCTGGGACAGGCACGGAGCCAGCTGTGCTGACCCAACACTCCAGGAATTTAATTTGTTTAATATATTCCCTGGGAAAAAAGAAAATAAATAAGTGGCACCTTGTGTGCCCCCGTGTCTCACTCTCGCAACGGAGGTGTCAGCTTAACGAGCCGAAGCCCTCAGCCTGATTAACCATCCTCTGCTCCCGCTAATAGGGAGCGCCGACCGGCGTGATTGATGTACAGAGAGCATTATCCACCCCCCAGCCTGGTGCGGGACTGCCGGACGGGGCACTGTACACGCCCCAGCCCCCGTGCTCCTGCCCTCTGTACCCAGACCCAGGTCAAGGGCATGTTAAAGGCTCCCTCTCACCCCGGGGCAGATCATCCTGCCCCAGGGCTCTGCGGCATAGGCGGTGCCCAGAGAGATGGAGCTGGCACGGCTTTTGCCTCTGGAGGCAAGGAGGTGGCCGGTGGCTTTCTACCGGCTGTGGGTCTGTGTGGCACCTTCTCAAAATAGGGGCTAGAGACCAGACTTGTGCAGGGGTTACATGCTGAGCTCTAGGTCTCAGCCATGCTGTCCCCCATGGGCTGGAGTAGGGATGCTTGGGGACACTGAGGCACAGGGATGTGCTAGAGGCCACAGTGACAATCCAGGGGGAGCCCACGACTCTTGGTAGCTCCTTCAGGGCTTTAATCCACCAAGCCCTTACCATACTAC
>NW_008677376.1:9904-16572 GCF_000695815.1 Acanthisitta chloris
CCTCACTCAGGCCCTTTTGCAGTCCTGCTTGCCTGTCCCCTCATCTGTCTACACCTCTGCCCCCCCTTATGTTGTGTTCCTGGGTCTTAGTGCAGAGACGTCACTGGCTGCCACCATTCCTGTCCCATGGCATCACCACCTCCTGCCCCCGCCTTGGGAAAGGGTTAATCAGAAGCCAGGGAGCTAGGGTAATAAATGGCTGTTATCTTGTTAATGAGCTGACATTAATTAGAGCCCAAGGTCCTGGGAGGAGCAGCTGATTTATCCTGTCACCCTGGGAGCAGGTTATGAGCTGACTCCATGGAAAGGCCATTAACAGGGAAGAGGTGAGGGGGCTGGGGAGGGAGAGGGGAGTGTCACTCTGCACCCATCCAGCTCGGCTTTGGGACAAGACCCAGTGAAACCAAAACAGAAGATCCTGGAAGTGACAGGAAAAGGCAGGGCTGGGGGATCTGCCCATGTGCACGGAATAGGGGTGCCAGGGATTAGGAGCGCCTGGCTGTGCCAGAGATTTGTGGTGCTGGACACAGTGCGCTGGAGTGGCGTGCTCAGCAAGGGCTGGGAGAGCGAGAGCATGGGGAAGCTATGGGAGGGATGCTGTGAATTCAGTCACTTCTCTGCTTTTCTGGATGATGCTGAGCTGTGGGAGATGCTGGCTGTTTAGCCTTTCCTCTCAAAAGCCAATGCCTGGGGTGTGGACAGAGACTGAGGATGAGCCAAGGTGCTGCCCCCTCATTTGGGGACAGTAGGATGGAGATCTCCGTGTGGGTGCTGTGGGCTCATAGTGTTTCAGGGTCTGGTGTTTCAGAGCAGTCGGAGGCTAGCAGGACTGGAAATGTAGTAGTCATACCCTGAGTCCTTGCAAGACGGTAACCCTCTTGTAAGAAGGTACCTCTGGGTATCCCTCTCCCTCCAAGCCCTCTGTCCCCACACCGGAGCACCTCTGCAGTGTATCGCTAAATCCCTGGAAGCCAACAGCTAACAGAGGGAAGCCCTAAGGCATCCCCTGCCTGTTCCCTGCAGCTCTGTGGCTGATGTTGCAGGATGCTGATGCTCCAGCCCCCGGCAGTGTCTGAGGCCAGGTGTGACACTCCAGAGCTGCCCTGGCTGTTTCTGCTGGGGCAGGCACCCTCCCTGCCCTTCCAGCCTTCCTGTACTGGTTTGCTATCTTCCTGCTCCAGGATGGGAGCTGTTAACACATTTTTCTGCTCAGCCTTGCCATGTCCTATCAGACATGGGGCTGCTTATTTGAGGAATTACTTGGCTAAATAAACAGCTGCCCAGAAATCCCTGCAGGAGGCCTGTCTGGGAGGGACTAAGCCGTGTTTGCTCTGCCTATTAACCCCTTCGCTGGGGGCAGATACCTGAGGTTCCCATGACAGATCCCTGCCTGTTGGACTGAGCAATTGATGTGCCAGGATGGAGAAGCCCTCAGGAACCTGTGGCTGGCTCAAGAGTCTCTGGGGTGGGCAGGAGCAGGCCAGCCCTTGCAAGAGGGGATGCTGGCAGGGACAGAACATGATAGTGACTGACCACAGCACTCTGGAAGCTGGCAGGGATGTGGCTTCATTGACTTGTGTCATGTCACGATCAGAGCAGGGGAAGTCCCCCAAAGACAGATGAGGTGCCCTATGAGCATTTCTGTGGACAGCTGCTCTGCTCCCATGACAGCAGTGTGGATGTCTCTGCCAATGTTTTTGCAGAGGGAACAGCCACCAAGCAACCTGGGACCTTGGGGATGGCTGTGCCAGGTCTGATGCAGGCTGGGCTCAGCTCCCACAGCTGTGGGGCTGACTAAGACCCATAATCTGGTTGATTAACAGGCCCCAGGCCACTCACAGGTAACTTAAACTGTTCATTTAGCCACAAATCATCACCGGGCTGGCAGTTTATTTACCTTCCCCACCAGCCTCCTGTGGCTTCCCAGACTGTGGAGGTAGTGTGTGGCCTGGCTGTGAGGGGCAGGGGAAGGGCAGCATCCTGCCATGGGCAATAGTCAGGGTTCCCACAAAACCTGGGACACTCCATACTGGAGCAGAGCAGGGGTTCTTACACCCAGCACTTCATACCAGGGGCTCAGCCTGCTCTGAGATGGGAGTGCAGTGCTTCTGCAGCCCCTCTTACAGAGGAATGGCCGGGAAAACACTTGTGAGCAGGCTTACATCCTGTGTCTCCAGCATCGGTTGTGCCTCTGGGCTGTATTTCTCCACTAGCTGGTTACAGATTTTGGAGTGGTGCAAGATGACCTGAGGCACCAGGACCAGAGCAGCAAGATCTCTGCTTCCTCAAAGATGCTTTTAAACAAGGGTGACGTACTGTAGGTTTCTTACAGAGAAGTAATTTCTAAAGGTGGAAAGCTCTGGGAGCTGTGACCTGGTGAGTAGTTAATGCTTAGCAAACAGGTACAGGCATCCTGGTGGTAGGGAGCTCTTTCAATGCTTAAAAGCTTAAATAACCTGGGTAGAGATCAGGGTGCCTGTCACCACTCTGGGATGGGCTAAGCACTGGTTCCTGCACAGTCCCTGTGTCAAAAGTAACTTCTACTGATGCAAGGCAGGAGGTGACCCAAACCCACCAGAAGGACCTGGTGCTAGATCATTCATCTAGAAATGGCCAAAATGACAGGTTAGGTGAACATCAAGACATCCCAGCATGCATCACACCATATCTGATATCGGGGATGAAGAGTCGATCCTGGGAACATGGAAGTCTGGTCCCAGTCAGGAATTTTTTTATCAGGGTATGGATTTTCTTCGGCACTCTTGGCTTTGATCTTGGGGCAGTTGGATTTGCTGAGGGACATTATGTTGCTTCCCAAGGTGATACTGAGGAAGTAGTGGGGCTGTAAAACTGAACTGTGCTCCCAAATACTGCCTGTGATCCCCATGGCTTGTTTCTGAGGGCTCAAGTACTCCTGGCGACAGCTTGGGGAAGTATATGAAGTGTTGTAGGTAGTGTTGCAGGGCTCCACAGCTGCCAAAATCCTGTGTGCGCCAGAGCTGGTTGTCCTTGGTGGCCATATGGGTGTTTGCTCTTCTAGTTTTACTCTTGTTGCTTGACCTCACATGGAGTGTCAATGGAGACAATCCATTTGAGACTATGGACACAGCAAAGACCTCCAGTTGTCTAGCTGGGCACCTTCATATCAGCAATAAAAGGCTTTGCAGGGCTTATGTGCACCTGCATCGATGCTGCTCTGACTGCTGCTTTCAGGTAAGTGAAGGAAGACTGAGCTCTGAATGTCCAGCTGAGGCACATCCAGAAAATCCCCTCAAAATACCTGGGCAAATGGAAGAGTGACAGGAAGCTCTGGGCTGTGTGAACACTTCTGGTGCTGCCCATTGCTCAGTGAGGGATGCTGTGATCAGAGTTCCCCGGGGAAGGTGAGGGATCTGAGGAACCTTGCTGCTGCCTGGGCAGCATGGACCTCTAGCTGGTCTTCACTTGCTGGACAGAAATGGTCTAAGTGGTTAAAAGTGGAGGCACCTTTAGGGCACACTGAACATGACGTGCATCAGGCAGGGGACAAATGGAATTATTGATGAAGTGGGCTTGAGCCAGCAAGGGATGTGAAGATGGGAGAAGCACACTGGCTGGCTCAGGGCTTCAAGCCAGTCCATCTGGCTTTGTATGGGCCTCAAGAGATCTGTTCTGGATGTGCCCAAGATCTTCCACAGCAGCAAAGTGATGTTCGCTGGCCAGTTCCACAGACCTGGTCACCTTGGGAGGGCTCTGCTACCACAGGGTGAGTGGAGGAGACCATGGGGTAACAGACCAGGGTGAGCTGTAGGGGGACTTAGAGCAATATGGTGCTGAGTGGGAACATCACCCTTAAACTCCACCTCATCCTGAACTGGGGTGGTTTTCTGGGGCATCTTCTGTCCATAGTGCTCTGAACCCTCAGGCCAGGGGAATGAGCTGTTTCTCTGGCTGGTATCTTGGGGTCTGGTAACTGTGGCTGATTCTCAGAGTTGCCTTAGACCCTCCTGTGGAGGAAGAGTGCTGGGCAGAGGTAAGGGAGCTGGCCACAGTCACATTCACTTATTACAGTCCTCAGATCTAGTTAGCAACCAGGTGAGCTGTCACCAAAGGACCTGATGGATGGGCAAGTGAGTTCCCTCCTTCCTGAGGCGGGAAATGAAGCTAATCAGACCTCAGACACCTTAATCCAGCTCTGATCTGATTAACGACCCTGAAGACTGTGACCTCATCACCACCCTGGCATCTATCACTGCCTTGCATCCCGCCCGTTCTGTTGTCCACCATCCAGCCCAGCTCTCCTGTGCACAACCTTGGGCTCCAGCTCTCTGTCCTACATGGCATGGGCTGTGCACCAGCTGCTCCAGGCCTGGACAACCCTCTTGCAGGGTCCCAGTGTTTGGTCCAAGTGTTTCTACTTGGAGGAGGGAATTCCCTCCATGATTGTCCTAGATTTCATTATTGGGATGTTTCCACTCAGGTTTTATGGCTATGTCAGCAAAGATTTCTTGCTTGTGCAAGTCAAATGCTGTAGCTTTACTGGTTGTACCTGCATTACCCTGGGATCAGTGAACTGGGCACCAGCTTCGGCTCCTGATCCTTGAGGAAGTTGCTTGTCTTTGGAAAGTGTCCTTGTGTAATGCAGGGGACTTCCATGAGGACAGTAAGGCTGTGACTCTATGCTGAGACCCAGACCCGTCATTCAAACCCTACTCCCACTGCCTGAACTGCAGTCGGTACAGCCACAAATGGTCTCAGGGCTTGGCAGGCGTTACGTGTGCTCTCCTGGGCTGCTAGCTGCCTGTCTGTTACCCCATGATGGTCACTGAGGTGCTGATTTCTCTGTTGTGCCCCAGTCTCTGCCGGGGTCTCAAGGCATGTTCCCTGTGCAGTGCTAACAAGCTGTTACAATCCTTGGAGTCAGTCCTGGGGCTCAGATAAGGAAGCAATGGCTCCTCCCTTGCCGTTGTCACCGGTGGCAAGGTACTAATCTGCAGTGATTGTCCTACCTCCTCTGTGCTCTCTGTTCTCTGGATAGTTCTTGCAGTTTTTCCTCTGGAGAGCTAGGTCAGTCTGCTCCATTTCTCCCTAAATCTTGTCCTGTTCATGCCTGCTGCTTAGCAGTACTGACTACTCTCCTGGGGGGAGAGGGAAAGGGCCTGGTGTCTTTTTGCTTTGACAGGGATGTTGACTTCTGTCTTGGGAAAGCAGAGCGAGATGGATTGCAGGGGAGGAATGGCAAGCCCTACAGCCTCCTTGATGGTGGAGAGGGTAGAGCAGCAGGCACAGCTGAGGAGAAGTAGAAAAGAACACTGTTCCACCCTCAGTAACTTTTGTCCAAGTAAGGTGTGTTACTGTGGAGTGACATCCACCCCAAATCCCCTTCTGGGCTGTCCATGGGGATATTTCTGGCCCTCCTCTCTCCCAGGGAGGCAACTGTGTGCCTGTTCCCACACAAGGATTTTGGGTCACCCAGTGAAGCTCTTGGGTGCTGGGCTCAGACAATTTAAGGAAGAAGTTGTTGCACATGTGAGACCTTTGGAGCTCCCTGCAGCAGGGTGTTGTGTGTGCAGGGAGCTCAGCAGGCTCCAGACCAGACTATATGGGCACAGGCAAGTGAAGTCCCTGCTTCTGAGCAGAGAAATCACAGGAGGCTAAGGAAGACTCCATATGCCCCTGCCTTTCTCCTCTCTGGGCATCTGCTTGCAGCTTCTGTGGGACACAGAATACAGTGGGGTGGATCCATCACTTGCTCAGGGAATACAGCTGTGCTGGAAGTGCTGGAGAGGAAATAAATACAGGGATGGAAACTCCCTTTAGCCATTACAACATTTAGGTAGGGCAATAGCAGCTGCCTTGCTTCCCTTCCAAAGAGCAGGACCCACCAGTGGGCACCAACAAGCAGAAGTTTGTGTCACTGTGTCAGCAGGACACAAGAAGGTGGGACCCAGAGACATACAAGGCACAGACTCTGAATTGCAGAGATCACCGATGCACTCGCATGCACTCTGCCTCTCCCTGAAGGCCAGTGCCACTGAGTCTGGACCAGCTCTGCTCCTGCTAACCCACAGTTCCCAGCCAAGGCTTTCCTCCCTCCCTCCCCCTCCCAGGTGTCCCTCTCCAAGCTCTGTCTTGTCTGGAACAGATAAGACCAGGCAAATGAGTAACAATCTGCCTGTAGGCACCTGCTCGGTTGGCATCTTGGACAGGCATGGATGACAGAGGGTGGTGGCCCTGTGTGTGTCCAGCTCAGGTCCACTGAGGTCCCTGGTCCAGAGTGGTGCAATGGAAAATGGCACAACTGGGCATTGATGGTGATCCCTGGTGAACAGGATGCAGAGGAGCCTGCCGGGAGTGAGCACCTCCCCTGCCCTCCCAGCCAGGCTCTCTGTCCTCCAAGTGCCTGGCAGCTCCGCAGAGCCAGGGCATCACTGGAGCCCAGCAGGTCTTTGCCTACATGTGCCAAAGTCTATCTAGTCTCTCCAGGTCTCCTCCAAGCATTGCAACCATGGAGCTGTTTCCCTGCCAGGGGGGCTCTCAGGGAAGGAAAGAGGGATTGGATCAGGATGATGGGTGCAGCGCCCTGGGCGGTGGGTCCCGCAGGCTGGGTGTGGAGGGGCTGGGCTGGGCTGGGCTGCGAGGCAGGGAACGGGCAGAGCAGCCCGGGTCAGGCCATAGACTGTGCACAA
>NW_008677377.1:0-21002 GCF_000695815.1 Acanthisitta chloris
CACCTGTCTCTCAAACCGAGACAGGTTATGTTGGTATTTAATATTCAGTGTCACTGTAATCCCACAACCTGACTTTGTTGGCACAACAAATCAGCTTCACAGACATCCAAAACAATCTCATAGCTTTTCTTTCCTGTGTCAAAGACCTTGATCAACGTCAAGTTTCCTTTTTTTCTTAAAGCTGGAATCAAACACTGCAATGATCTCAGACTGAAATTTGTTGTATATGTCAGATCAAACAGTAAAGCACAGAGTTGGAGGAAACAAAACTACCCAGACATGCAGGAGGAAAACCACCTAGTCAATGGCAAAAAGAGGATCTGAGCACCACAGCAATCCTACAAAATGACATTATTTCTACTCCCAGTTCCCCAGTGCCTGGAATAGGATGCAAACGACCCCTGGGGAGACCATCTGCCATCACTGCGTGGTGGACTCACCATGGACTGAGACAGGAGTCTGTGACCCCCAGGATGCCTCACCACTTCACTCTGACCACAGCTCCACATACCCATTTGCTCTCGAGCAAGGAGCTGGCTGCAAGCAAGGGTTAACTTTCAGTGTAGGGCCAGCTGGAACAACACAGACCACTCAGACAACCACCGTCACCTCACAAGCACCCTGGACCGGGTCCAAAAATCACTTGAAAAGTGGTATTCTTTCTTGACACGCTCAAGGACTGATTCAGCTTGCACCAGCAGCAGCACTTTTTTCTCTAGTACATGTCAGGAACCATGGATCTAAACCTACTTTGAGATGCCTTTGAATAGTCTCAAGATATACATTTTCCCACAGTGTCACTAAGCAACCTTGTAAATTATTTTCCTTGTATTTAAGCTTCAAAACAAAGATTCCATGCAGCTAAATATGTCAGATTATTTCCCCACCTCCCACTTTCCAAAAAGAAGAAACCTTTAGATACAGAAATATTTTTTAGGGTGAAAGCTGTATTTGCAAAGCTACTCACCCACATCAGTTCTGCTACGAAATCACTTGCAAGATTTCTGCTGACATTCAGTGACTGCGTTTCTGGCTGTTGCCTGTGCCCAGAGCTCCCAGGACCAGGGAAGGGAGCAAACACAGCACCTGCCTGGGTTTGGCAAGCTGCACAGGGCTCAGAGCAACAAGGCAGCCTCTCGAGGATCCCCTCACTCACAGAGCCGATTTGCTGGCAATAGGAGACAGCTCCATCCTCACCTCCGGAAAGGAGGATGAACCTGGAGTAGCAAACACTGAAAATTCCTCTCACATTTAAAATGGAGGCTGGTACAGCAGAGTGGATGATGAATCGAGCTAGGAGTGATTTAATGCATTTTCACATAGCATCTGCTTTCTTCACTCCATAGCAAACCTAGGGTAAAAAGCAGGAGGGAACACACAAAAACCTCATGCTGAAGACTAAGACTCAGCTGGACCTGCACTTTTCTTTGGTTTTCTGTTTTGTAAGTGTATTTTCCTAATCTCTCTGTGATTAGTAGAAATCTACTTTTTTCTTTTGAAACAAGCCAGGTAAAATATCAGAGGATGAAGTTGCAAAAGACAGTTGAAAGGGGAAATCCAACATCCCCCACCCATCCCACCAGCTCACAGTGCTCTTCAGATTTTGTGTTGACACAAACCAAGGAAAAAAGACAAATCACTCAGTTTTATACAGGCATCAGCCAGAGCAAGGAAGGGATGTGAGATAATTCCTGGCAAGAAGTGCGGCAGCAACTCTTGAGAGCAGCTCAGCAGTAACACACAACTTCCAAGACTTGCCTAATATGAAAGAATCATCATGGAATCATGGAGTGGTTTGGGTTGGAAGGACCTGAAAGATCATCTAGTTCCAACCCTCCTGCCCTGGGCAGTGACACCTCCCACCAGCCCAGGCTGCTCCAACCCCATCCAGCCTGGCCTGGAACACTCCCAGGGATGGAGCAGCCACAGCCTCCCTGGGCAACCTGTGCCAGAGCCTCAACACCTCACAGTCAAGAATTTCTTCCTAAAATCTATTCCAAACCTGTTCTCCTTCCGCTTAAAGCCATTCCCCTTTTTCCTGCCACTCCAGGCCCTTGTAAAAAGTCCCTCCATCTTTCTTGGAGTCCCTCTTAGGCCTGGAAGGTGCTACAAGGTCTCCCTGGAGCCTTCTCTTCCCCAGGCTGAATAGTCCCAGCTCACCCAGCCTGGCTCCAGGCCCTGAGCCTCTCCCTGCCCTTCTCTGGGCTCCCTCCAACAGGTCCATGTCCTTCTTTGCTACAAAGATGCTACAAAGGGTCTGCAAGCAGAAGTTTACAGCTGCCCATGTACTCCCTCAAAACATGCAGAGTACATATTCCACGAGCAAAGACATCCTGGAAGGTGAGGTCTCCCTGGAGCCTTCTCTTCCCCAGGCTGAATAGTCCCAGCTCACCCAGCCTGGCTCCAGGCCCTGAGCCTCTCCCTGCCCTTCTCTGGGCTCCCTCCAACAGGTCCATGTCCTTCTTTGCTACAAAGATGCTACAAAGGGTCTGCAAGCAGAAGTTTACAGCTGCCCATGTACTCCCTCAAAACATGCAGAGTACATATTCCACGAGCAAAGACATCAGTCTCCTAACCTGATTTAGAGCTCACCCAGCCTGGCTCCAGGCCCTGAGCCTCTCCCTGCCCTTCTCTGGGCTCCCTCCAACAGGTCCATGTCCTTCTTTGCTACAAAGATGCTACAAAGGGTCTGCAAGCAGAAGTTTACAGCTGCCCATGTACTCCCTCAAAACATGCAGAGTACATATTCCACGAGCAAAGACATCAGTCTCCTAACCTGATTTAGAAAGTGTCTTTTCCCATATAAAAGGATTTTCATGCATCTGTCTGAGCTTGTTTGTATAAAGACATGTGCCCAAAGGAACCAGAAATGCCTTAGTGCATTGAGTGGCTCTGCCAAACCCTGGAAATACCGGGATGGATACTAAGGATGCTCACCCCTGCTTTAGCACCTGTGTCCATAAGGGAGTGGCCGAGACTGCAGTGTCTCTGTCTCCCTTTTAGACAAGATGAAGTGATGCTTTCTAAAAGCAAAGGACATTAAGATGGCTGTGTCTTGTACATCAACTCTACAAGGACAAGCAACAAGCCACCTTCGGGTTCCCTAAGTTCTGTGCTGTTATCAAAACCCCTCGAGGCTCAGACCAGACCTAATGACCAGTGTCTGCAGAGCAACCCACCCTCGGAAATTCATCCTAAGTGGGTGCACTGCAAAGCAAAGGGCAAACTACTGAACCTGACACAGCTCCCCTCGGAGCAACAGCAAACTCATGATTCCTCCCACAACAATCACAGAATGCTTTCGCTGAACAGTCCTGTGTAAAAGCAACCAAATAGCATATCTAAGGTGCAAATACTGTTCATACACACTCCCTCCAATGAATGACAATCACACAGGAGAAATTCCTGTGTGTGTAATTCCTGCACATCCTCAGGGATTCCATGAGCTCAGTTCTGTGTACGCTCCTAGAAATTGCAACTGCCATCCCAAACTGCCTTCTTAATATTCTGCATTTCCTAATGTGCCACCCAGAAGTGCAGCTAATCAGCTCTGTGGCATGACAGCACATAAAGGAAGACTATGCAGCTTTCTTCCAAAAATCCCATTCCTAATTGATTTTATTAAAAAATCATTTATATGCTCATTAGCATAACATCACTTCTTAGGGAGTCACACATTTGATTCTAATTAGCCACTTGTTTTGTTGCATTCAGTGCTAATGACCTCTCTTTGAATAAAGATTCATGTTTGATTTTTCTACTGTTCAAACTCAAGAGAAGCCTCTCTGGGCTGAAAGTGCAGGAATCCTCTGCAGCCATCAATTCCCTCGCAGTGTTTGAGGCTCTGGTCCCTGGGGACAGGCTGTCCCGAGGTGCACACAGGGCTCCCTGGCAGCAGTGCCAGGCAGGCCCAGCTCCTGCCCACGCCAGGCCACCCCAGGTCCTGCCACGCAAGGCGGTCAGCGCTGACCCCAGCCCTGCCCACGCCAGGCCGCCCCGCGCTGCTCGGCGCGAGCCATCTGCTTACCATCTCTGTCAGAGAGCAACATTCAAACCCCAAACTCTCTGTAGGAAACACTGCATCCATTTTTCAACCCTTACAGCCTCAACGTAAGAGACTCTATCTAAACTTAGAGCAATAATCAAGCCCTCAGGAGGCTTCAAGAACTCTACCCGCTCCTGCCTTCCTTTCTACCCACGTGGTTGATGGTACTTGGGTTCAGTCTAAGCAGAATAGTATTCAGCTACCTTTATTGTCCAAAATGATTCAATTATTTGATTATAAAGAGGGGGAAATTTAAAAATTTTCACCTAAAGGAAGAGTTTGCAACTTTAAACCAGTGATTTCCTATCACACAGTTTGTCCATAAACAACCCGTTTCCTCAGGAAAAAAGCAACTTTCTTTACAACTCCAATTACATTACAACTGTTGAGGGGAGAGAAAAAGTACTTCATTTAAATGTATGGCCTAAAGTTATCTGCTAAGTATGAGGGAAAGCATCATATTCATTGAAGCCACTGAGGATACACGGTACGTTAGGAGCCTGGGTCTGTTCTGAGAGAGCCTTCTGCCCCAGCAGGCTGGAGCTCTAGCCCTGCAGAACTCACAGGGGCAAACTAAACGTCATTCCTGAACCAGCTTATGTCCAGCTTATGAAGAGACATAGACATCTAACCGTTCACCCCGGCTAAAACATGCAGGAGCTGCAGGATATCCTCTTCACTCCCCAATAAGGAACCACACAGGCTGCAGCACACAGACCCCATGTCAGCCTGTATGCCACTTCACAGCCAAGGTGCTCACAAACCACACAAAGCAAAATTCCGCTCCGGGCAGCTAAGCAGGAGAGCAAACCCAGCATTCTCAGGAAAGGCTCCACTTCGGACACACGACTAGAGAAAGAGGTTCTCTCTCTGCACTCCTCCCGAGATCCCAGTGGAACAGCTCTGGCAGTGGCAGCACTCCCTTCCCAGCATCGTGTGCCAGCACCACCTGGTGGCCAAAGACAGCACTCGGGCACAGCAATCAGCATGCAACAGCAGGTTTTACCCCTGTTTGGGTACCATTTGGATTTTTCCCACTGAAAACACCTGCAGTTTGTACCAGCAAACAGTACCGTTCTGTGACGCTGTCAGGAGACTGAGCTCCTCAGAGCTGCCACCAGCTGACTCCTGCTGCTAAGTGGTTAAAGCCCTTGCCATGGGAACAGCCAGCTCAGTACCACTGAAACTGGTTCAAATGCTTTACTGTCGCAGGCTAATGAACTGGTTGTTTAAAGGTTTGCCCTGTAGCTCACACGGACCAAGGCCACCTCAGAGCTAGGAGCAGTCAAGCCTGGGCTGCTAAAACACTGGGAAAAAATCAAACTGGGTGCCAGGCATGCTGTGTCTTCTGAACTGATTCATATAGAAACAAACTTAGCATTTTTATCCTAAAACGCATTAGGGATTCTCCTGCTGCTCCATCAAAGCATGGCAGAACATCCCATATGCATCCTTAGGGATGCCGAGAGGGAAATGTGCTCCCCAAGGTGTGGAGCAACAAGGATTCTATTAGAGTTGAGCATTTCTTCTTCATCACTCCTTTTAAGTTGTGACTCAATTAGCACAGCCTGAGCACTCCGGAGTGTGTGCTGAGGGAGGGAGGGGGAGAACGGAAGATATCAGGGCCTGAGGCACTTCAAGCAGAGAACATCCATCTGCTAGCAGCAGTCAATGAACAGAACGTTTCTGAAACCTTCCCACTCACACTGAGTCAAGCCAAGAGAACAGAAAACACCTTCCCTCACTCTGACTGTGCAGGACTGAACAGAACAGGACAGTGGGCTATAAATAAATGTGTAAAAAAGACTGAGGAATAAAAAGAGACTCTCACTATACAGTCTTGCATTCAGCCTCTCCTGCTGCGACGCTGGTTTAAGAGGCTCCTGCTCATCTCCACGTCATCCATTCCCTCCTCCACTCTGTGGTGGCATATGGAGGAATGAAATGATCAAAGGAAAATAAGAAAAGAAGAAAGGCTGGTTCTTTTTATGTTTTTATTTTTCTTGTGACACCCAGATCTTTTTCACTGTCCTGGTAAACAGAGGCATTGCCCAAGCTAAGGCCCAGCACATGTGGATGAGGGGAATGGGGAAGGGCAGTGAGGGATGGGAAAGGCTGGGACCAAACTGGCTTTGCCGGTAGGAGATGCTTGTCATGGAACTGACTCCAGAGCTGCAGCTCCCGGGGATGAAGGACTGATGGCAATACCACTGGGAGGAGCTCAGACCCCCTGCACAACCTCTCCTCCCCTCTGCAGGCTGGCACAGCTCTCACCCGGAGGACAGCAAACCAACTCCAGCGTGCAGAGCTGCTGCTCAGGCTGGGGCCAGGCTGGAGCTGGGAGGCCTTCGTTGCTTTCTCCTGCTGAGCAGGGGGTTGGTGAAGGCCTCTCTGCTGGCAGATCTGCTGGTGTGGCCTTACGGGACACAGGGACCTCCCACAGAACAGTCTCACACCTGTGCAGAGCACTGTGTTTGTACACAACACCTCGACCACAGGCCTCAAGTGCTGCTGCAGCAATCGCACAAGCAGGAGCCAACACCTCACACAACTGGGAAGGCAACAAGGACCATCAAAACTGCACACACACTCCTGCACAAGAATGAGGTGATAGTGTGGAGAAGCATCACCATGAGCACTGCTGACAGTGCCCTGACAGCACTCCCTGGGCAACCACTGGATGCCTGTACCAGATGTGCATGGGAGGTGCTGCTACAGCCCTACTACAGCCCTACAACCTGCCTGCACACCCTTTCACAGGCACTTCAGCTGGTGCCACCCATGTCCCACACCATCAGACACTTGCTGGTTCCTCCAAGACAAGCCATGACAAGCCAAAAGCAGCTTGGGATCACAACTAACTTGTGTCCAGCTGCAAAGTGCAGGTGAAATGAGAACAAAGGTGTCTGCAAGAACACAAGCAAGTAAGCCAGTCTCCTTATAAAAACATTGTACACAGGCACTGAATTCTTCTGCTGTTTGTTATTTCTGTAGAGGGTTCAGAAGTTTAGTGCTGTGGCCATTGTTTCAGGGAAGCCATCTCCCAAGAAAACTGCAGTAGCTCCACAAGCAAATCACACTTGCAGACCCCTGGGCCTAGGGAATGCTTCCCTGCATGGTGACATCACCAGCTCTGCAATTTATTGCACACAGCAAAACCAGGAGGCACTTTGAACATACGTAAAGGAACCTGGCACTATCAGAGAACACAGCATTAAAAATCAACAACAACCTTCTCCCTCTCAGGTTTTGAGCCATGGTGCCTATGAATTGACACAAACACTTCCAAACTCACGTTTCCAGACAGTCCTGTGTCATGTCAGTGACACACACATTTTTCATTATCAAAAAGGAGAGCAACAGCTACATGGAACCGAAACCAAAGCGACGTGAAGATGGAGTATATTTTAAGCTTGTCTAATGACAGTCCAAAGCCAAAATGTTTTAATTCGGATGCTTGTTAGAAGAGGCAGATTACCAGCACTGAAATCTGTAGTCATTATGAGAGGGGAGGAAGGAGGAGAGAGGCAGTCCCCACTTTTCTGCCACAGTGTACAGGAAGGAAGACAGACCCATCAATACCCAAGTTCATCTCCTTGTGAATGGGCCTATAAAAAGCAAATGTTTCAAGAAACACTAGCCCACTAGGTAAACTGTCTTTAAGTAAAGGATTGCTCTCAAGAGAAATGACAGGTTCCAATTACCTACACAAGGCCGTAGGGAGATTTATCTCCATCAGTGAATTCCACAGACTGATATATATATATCACCCTACTCTGTGTCACAGAAACTGACTGAGCTAATAAGGAGAAATCCTGAGACACAAAAGGCCAAAACTAATATCCAAGCAAGAAATTTCACAAGCAGAATTTTAGAGGGCATTTCTTCTTCTGTCTGACAGAGGTTTGTGCTTCCCTGGCACAACAGTTCTCTTGCCCACAGCCAGCTACTAAAGCAAGCGACAGAGCCGAGACAGGAGGGAGACAGAGCAGAGGAATCATGAGACGCCTTTAACTCCGGAGTCACAAACAGGCAAATTCAAAGCAGCTGAACATGCAAATATGCTGTTATTAGTTAAGACAACAGAAGTCATGTTAACTCATTTGATTAAGGCTGCAGATTTTTTTCCAACTTCAAAAGACATCTTCAAAACAGGAAAAGTAACGATGAGACTGGCCCGAGCCACAGAACAGTGTCTCTGTGTACTCAGCCACATACAGACTGAATCAACAACTCCAAGGGATTTTAGAAAGGCCTTTTCACATTTTCCCCCTTTCTGGCTAAGCAAACACAGGATCAGAGTAAGGAAGACCAGCAAAGCTTGACTCATGTACCTCAACCCAGTGGAATGCTGTGCTCAAAGTTTCACCTGTCAGTCAGTCTCTGGGCAAAATCTTACCATGACATTATCTCCAGCAGATCATCTGCTCTTTACTCAAAGGATCCCAAACCTTCTTTAGAGACACAGCAGATCTCATGAAAGGAGACATGGATTCTTCTCCCCCAGTACTGTCCCTGTAAGGGCAAGCAGCACATCAAAAGCATCTCCAAGACAGGCACTTTATTCACCATTCCCCAGCCAAATGCAAAGGTGGCCAAGGCTTAAGACAAACAAAATTTTCCAGTTTCAACTCATGTAGGAATTAATTAATCAATGTATAACCAAAAGGTTGTTCCAGATCAGCTGATGAACCTGACCAGTCCTTTAACAAAGGGAGCTGGATATGATGAAGCACAGGGTCTCATTATCTGTCTGAGAATGAAGAGACTGTCCATGTGCTGAAGGAGCACAGTCCCAGCAGGATCCTGGTGTCCTCAGAGGCCTCTGAACCAAACTCCATGGGTCCCTGAGAGAAACAGGGAAACAGGCAGGGAAACAAACTCCTGGTTTTACACAAATTCTTGGAATAACTTACACTGGTTAAAGAGTAAGTTTTCAGCCTCTGAGGTTTTTTGCTTCTCTTAAATAAATGTTTTGCCTGATTCTTCAAGTCTTCGATGATTAGTGCAGTTGCCTGCAAGCCCTGAAGTTCTGAGCAAGGTGTGTAAGGCACCAAGATACCCTGAAGGTCCCCAGGGACTCCAGCAGCTGAACCGTGCCTTGTGCTTCTGGGACTTCCCCAGAGCCTGCACTGAAGCAAAGGGCCAGGAAAGCCTACACACACCGACACTCAAGGAAACCTCAGAAGCACAGAGGTCCAGCAAGCCAGAACTCACACACAATAGCCTAGTAACACCAGGAGAGTTCCCTGTTGTAACAGCAATCATAAACATGAAAGGGCAAACAGGTTGGGAAAACAACATTTCTTTAAAAACTCATTGATGAAGATGTTAAGGCACCAAAGATTAAGCATTCCAGGTCACAACTTTTCTGGTTCTGGAGCATGTTCTGATCAGAGAGGAAGAGCAATGAAAGCCAAGAGACACATATTCAAGAAACAACTATGTGAGTGTTATGGCTAGGACACATCCCTGTTTCAGCAGATGCTGGAGAGGATGGACCTACAGGACAGGAGGAGAGAAATCTGAGAGTGTCCTCAAAGGGAAGGAGCTTGAACTTGCTAACATGCAAAAGGGCAGAGCAGCTGGATGCAACTCCTAGCTCCATTTTGGCCATGTTAAATCTGTGTCAACAAGAAATACCAAATACAGACAGATCCAGCAGACACCAAAGCCTACGATTCATCACCCTTATCTTCAGAGATGAGTGGCTGAGCTTAGTCAATACAGACTTCCTTTCAGTGAGTGAAGAGAAACAGACACTTCAGAGAATGAGTCATTTTACTTCCTTTCGTTTAAATTAATCACACCCTATATCTGTCTCCTCCCTGCAGAGACTGAAAGGAGCTGAGAAGGAGGGACTCACACAGACACCAAAACTGTGCCACCCTAGCCCCAGCCCTGACAGGGAAGGAGAGGAAAGAGGCATGTTGAGAATGAAAAAGTTTACCAAAGGGAAAGGTTGTACTTGAAACAACAACCAAACAAAACCAACAAAAAATCCACCACCCAACAAAACAAAACACCCACACATGAAAAACTGTGTTTGATCATCCCAAATGAAAAGGAGACAATGCCCCTTATCCTCCTGCAAGGAGAGACAGGGGAAGTTAATACATGAAATTTAAACATGGAGGAAATGGATGAGACAGAAGCCGTTAATGGTCACAGAAGACTCATAAGGGACAAGCAGTAGACAGGTCAAAGTGGGCAAAACTGCAGTAACAGTCTAGCTAGAAGAGGAAGTCTTTCAGAGCCTCACTGAGCAGAGGCCTTTAGGAGGATACAAGACTAATCCAGGAAAGGAGAACTTTTTTAAAGTTTTAAAGACGAGAAAACTTGATATGGTTAATGAAGGTAGAGATGAGAGGATTAAGATTAGCTTCTATTCCAACAAAATGAAAGCAAGGAGGACAAGAAAATGGCAGAGAGACTAGACCAGAAATTTCATTACTGAAATCAAACCCAGGGACAGGAACTGATATAGGAGGAAGAGTCAAAGAAGAGATTGCATCCAACAAAGGAAACAGCCTGGAAGACTTCAAAGCCCATGCACAGCTGCAAAACTACAAATTCACTGGGGAGGAACAGACACATGGTGGAACAGCTCACACAGCTGGAGATGGATGGATGAGTTGGATGGTAACAGGCTCCACAAGAATACACTGGACTTCTAGAGCGTGTCAGGAACTGGTCAAGCAGGAGAAGCACTGCGACACACCTACCATTCCCTAGAAAGTAAGTAGTGCTGGAGAATGTAAAGTCTGATGGCAGGCTTGGTTGCAGCAACCCTGAGATGAAGGAGATCTTGAGGGGTGTGAGGAACATGGGTAGCATAGATACAAGCCTGGATTTCAGGGGAGGCTTCAGTTTGCAGAGAAGAGATGAGCAGGACCCCCTGAGGTACTGCCATGCAGGCCAGAGGGGCCACAAGGACTGCTCAGTCTCCAAGTACAGTCTCCCCAAGGCACAAAGATGCTCCACATCCATGTGCAGGATGTTGAGCAGACAGAGTAGTGTCACTTGGCTTTAGAGCAGTTCGTGAGTCTCCCCTGGTCTTCTGCTGCAATGTCTGTTTTCAGGCCTCTGGGGGAGTTTGGAGGAAATGAAGCATTATCTATGACAGAGAAAGGCTGAACAAGGCCTCACTTAAGCAAAACCTACACACACAAGCTAACTGGATGGGATGGGATACCTCTGAGGATGCTAAGGGAGCTGAGAAAAAGAAGCATCTCTGCCATCTTTAAAAAGCTGTAGGAATTGTGAAGGATCTCTTGACTCCAAGGCAGCAAGTGTTGGGCTGCTCTCCCGGGAAGAAGGAGGACTCCAGTGGCAAGTGAGGCTCCCTCAGCCTCTTCACCCCGAGCCACACGCTTAGAAGTGCGGCCAGCAGGTCAGGAGGAGTGATTATTATCCCATCAACACCTGTGAGGCTGTATTAGAGTGCTTTGTCCAGCTCAGGACTCCTCCGCACACGACAGGGCACTGACACATTGGAGCAAGTCCAGCAGAGACACCATGATGACCAGGAGACTGGGGCACATGGCTGAGGCTGGCAGATGAATTTGCTCAGTCTTGAGATGAGAAAGCTGAGGGAGAAGTCTCACTGGTGTCTTCAGCTCAGTGGGGGATTGTAATGATGGAGCCAGAACCACCAGAGATGCACAGCAAAAGGACAAGAGGCAAGAGTCACATCTCATCAAAGAAACTTCTGACCAGGCATGAAGAAAAAATTCTTCCCAGTAAGGGTGGTCAGGCATTAGAGAACAGGCTGTCCAGGGAGATATTATCCTATCCTTCCTTGGGGATAACCAGAGCTCAGCTGTACTAGGCCCTGAGCAGTTTAATGCAACTTCAAAGCTACCAGTCTGTGGACCTCCAGAGGTCTCTTCCAATCACAGTTACTCCAGGATTCCACTGTCCTCTCCTCCACTGTACTTTTAGCTCTGTTAAAGAGTGTTCCCTGTTCCTCCCTCTGGGTACTTCTGTTCTTCACACGTGTAATATATATTGTCCTGGTCTAATTCATGCTGCATAGCTCGGGAGGAAGTAGAGCCCTCCGAAATCACTCATAATAAACCAGCAGTGGAATTAGTGATGACAAGAATAAAGAAAACACCAAGTAGTTTAAATGCAAACAGTCAAATGCATCACAGAACATCTTCTGAAATGCCTTCCCACTCAGCATTAAAATACTGTTAGCTATGTTTTGGTATTTGAGAGGAGTGAAGGAAAACACACATTCATTTCACCAGAAAACTAAAACCACAGCACAGCAGCTCAGAGGCTGGATTAAGCCAGATGCAGCTGCAATCTTCAATTTAGCTTAAACCAAATCTGATGACTGTAACTCAAGCTTTCGAGTTATAATCATGCCATTGACCTTCCTTCTCCTCTGCCTTTTCTTTTTGGCCACTGAAGACTATTGAAAGTACTCGGAGCTCCAAGTCAAGAACAACTCCCTTGTAATGAGGGATACAGAGCGAGCAGATTGCCTCAAGGAAGCAAGAAGGAACTGGCTAAGTAGAGATTAAGTACTGCAGCAGGGAGCTGCACACCAGGAGCTGCACACCGGGGTTTAAAGGGACAGCACTTTGCACTTCAGCCCCTAAGCAACCGCAGGAGTCACAGTCCTGCGGGGTTTGAAGAGGCTCAGCCACAGAGGAAAAGTCTTGTCAGAGGTCTCCCCTCTGAGCCAGTACCTTATTCACGATTCTTTCTCTCACGACCAGCAATGATGAGCTGTTTGTTGAAGGTGGTACACCACTTCACATCACCTCATAGGTGTGCAGGGTTTTACTCACACACGAGCTCTATATGCACAGATGCAAAGCGTGGTGTGGACTGAGCTTGTCAAACTTGTGGAGCTTCTCAGGCTCAGTGAGCACAGTCCTGCACACGAGATCAGCTGGTGGGGAACGAATACAACACGACTAAGTCTTTCCTGCATAAATATTTTAATGAGTGCAAACAAGACTCCAGTTTTTGTAAGCAGCCAATTCCCAAACGAACACACACAAACATCAGCTGGTTTGGCCAGGGGAGACTGAACTGCCGTGCCCCACTGCCTTAGAAACAGGGAGGTAACATGCAGCGAGGGGCAGTGTGTAAGGGACACTAGTGCTGTGCAACGCACGTTCTCACAAGAAACTCGCAACTACAGAACATTCAGGGATTGCCCATGGCTTTGTTTAGAGCATAGACACAGACACACACACATAAACAAACACCAATGCACAACATGATTTTGTAGAACAGCCCAGAGCTGTTAAGCAGTTGTTGGCAGATTTCATTTTTGCATTTCTTCACTTTAGGATGGGAGGGAGTTATTAACTTACTACTTCCCCTGGCCTCCCACAGCCTCCCAGTGCCCCGTGGCCGCAGCCCCAGGGGCAGGAGCCCCCTGGGCTGGGCTGTTGCAGCGATGGGCACTGCCAGCACAGTGCCACTACCAAACCAGTGCACTTCTGCCCTCCACGGGCAGCTGGGCACTTAGGACACCAGAGCACTTCGGCTCACTCAATGAACAACTCCACAACTTCAAAACACAAAGTTCCTTTACCTCCTCACACACTCTAGCCTCACCGCAATGAATATTAACATAATTTCACGCCAAGAAAACTCCATGATAGTGGGCACACAGAGACAGGGTGAGATTTTGTGAGCTCGCTGCCACAGCCCGATTTGCAATTAAAAGCTAAAAGTGTGATTAAATGCAGCAGACAACCAGCTCATTATACAGCAGCAGAAAGAAAAGCCTTTCAAACACCAATTGCTCTACCTGAGACATCAGCTGCTGTAGTCATGCCTGGGACTGAGCAGGAACATCACTTAGCTCACTGAAAAGAACTTTCCCAGAGACAGATTGGCAGCACGACAAGTGTAGGCTGGCTGCAGAAATCAAAGACCAAACACTTGCTTCTTATATAAGGGATAGGCACAAAAAAAGGAGAAGAAAACCTGCAAAGAGCCTCAGACAGGTATGAGTAAAAAGACATTATTTTCCAGTTCCAGAACTGTTTGGGAGGTAAGTTCTTTTAAAGTAACTAATTTCTTGTACATGATGCTGATATACTTCAGCCAAGTCAGAATCACTGTGTGTGATTAGGGAGGCCACACACAAAAGCTGTGGGGAAGGAAGATGCTCAGACGTATTCCCCAGCAAACACTCGTCCAAGAAAAGGCTGTGTTTAGATTCCAGAAAACGCCCACACTCTCTTTACTTGTGATTACCTTTCAGCATAACCAAAAGGGCTTTTGAAGGATTCCAACACTCCAAGAAGTAATAAGACCTATTTTCTCCCATCAGCATTTTACTTTTCTACAATTGAAGACAACAGCGCAGTCCTTGTGCACAAAAAGGCAGTTTATGTTTAAAATGCCTCTGCAAAATTACAGCTCTGATTAAAGTGCCTTAATTCAAACCCCAACTTCACTGACTGTAAAAGGTATTCCAGTGGGTTTATTCCACTGCTTATACAGACTGCACCTTCTACAGGTGTTTTTAGAACTTCTAAGATAGCAACTTTGGGCCTGAAACTGAAAGCAGCTCCTGTGTAGTGCAAGATTTACTCTGCCAAATGAACAGGGCTCAGTGCTCTTCAGTACAAACAGCGAATAAAGCAAATAAAGCATTCTGCATACAAAACAGTCTGTGCACAGATCAGCTAACCATGCTGAGTAGAGCAGTCTGACTCTGCTCCAGCAACACAGATCACTCCTGACCTGCCTATACCTCTGGAGATACAATACCAGCTCCACCTTATTCTTTGGATACCTAGGCAGGCATAATATGAGGTAAGATCTCCTGTGTTTGAGTTGCAAGTGTAAGACTAATTTAGGAAAATAACTTTCACTAAAATATCCCCCCAAATGAGGAACTTATCACTAAAACCCATCTACATCCCTGGCTAATTACCTGTCAGCTTCTGAGGCTTTGCTATGACAGCCCATCAGCTGTCAGCTCCCAGAGCCATGAGACAGGAGTATTAATTAGCCAAAAAATGGCAACTCCAGTCCCTTGATATGAGTAACAGCAATTGAAACTGGAAGACCATTCTGCTTCTGGAATAAAAGCTGGGTTTATTCATTCTCTTTAAAGTGCAGATTATGTAGATCTCAATTAAAATGTAAAGCATGTAATGAGAATATTTATTTAAATGTCGTCTGTGCACTAAAGCCTTTTTTCCCATTATTCCCCTCTCTGTTCAACAATCACATATTAAGCACATGATGACTATGAAGCCTGCATAAATACGTGAATTATCTCACACTTGTATTGCTGAAGAAAAAAAAATAAAAATCAAAGAATTATACTTAAAACTGAGCATGCATAAAACATTTCCAGAGCCCTGAAAACTGGCAAAATAAGGAACCACAACAGGTTTAACAGATAATACAAAGGTGCAATGAGCATGTCGCATGTCAACCTTGAAAAAGCCCTGTGAAACCATGCCAGTACTGCCAGGTGCCTTTGCCCTTTGTCAGGCAGCTCCTGACCCCTAAATCAGGGCAAGCAGCCAGATGAGAGCACGGTGTGAAATCAGCACTGGGCAGAGCTCTCTACGAAACACCAAGGGCCTGCCAAGGTTTTGAGGGCACATTCAAACCTACAAACTAATTGTAATCAACCATATTAACAAAAAAAGTCATGTCAACAAGACCAAAACTTGCTAGTACCGTTCTGTAGCGTTTGTGCTCGTGACTCCTTTCCCAGGTTGGCGTGGAATCCTCCTCCTAAAGTTGGGGTCTTGCCAGCACCTGTTAGGGGAAAACAAACCAACACCAGGCGTGTCAAAGGCAATGACTTCATTAAAACAGCAAAATGAAACTTCCTATGTTCAGGGCCTGTATCATCTGCAACATGCCAGATTACATTCAGAAGGGCAACAGGAGTGCTTAAGGGGCTTAAGGCATCAAGTAACAATCCAGCGCAAATGTTTTCTTCCTTGGGATCCCATGAGAATGGCACAGCTTCATAACCCTCCCCAGCTCAGCTGAGCTGCAAGTGCCACCAAACAGCTAAACTGCACTGGATTGAAAACAAGCAATGTGTCAGGAACTGCACTTCTACTTAATTCAAGTGGTCTCCTCCTCAGGACAGGGAGGAAAAGTCATCTCGTGGCCTACCATGCCTGCAGCTTTTCCTCAGGTCCTCATGGCACATCCCTCATCTTACTCTAGTTCTCCAGAACAAACTAGGAAGGCTTTGGGACAAAAACAGAGAGGAGTGAAGTGGCTCTTGAAAGCAGCTCAGGACATTTCTTCCTGAAATGAACAAGATACTTCCATAGCAGGTACAAGTGATGAGAAACTCTGACCTACACTGTTCACTCTTACCAGACTTCTTTAGTCTCCTCTCAGTTACACTTAATGTACATCTATATTGAGGAAAAAAACACAGAGCAGAAAAGCCTATGCTCCTGCAGAATTACAGTCTAGAAGCCCTTCAAAGCTTAATTTTCCATATGACCTTTAGATTAGGTTTCCAGTGCTACCCACAACAGAAACTGACTATACTTCATCAACAGATCCTTTCAGCAAACAACCCTGGGCTCCCAGCTAAACCTCCCTGTTACCACTACAAAACTTGCACAAAAACAACCTTATGGCCACGATAAACAATACTAATAATCAAATAATTTAACTTAACTCAGAAGCTAAAATCCAGAAAAAACACAAAGTAAAATTAAGCTGAGATTTCAGTGATTTTGTTCTGAAAGATTCTTTTTCATTATACATGAAGCTATAACATCACACATAAAAGTCAATTCTTTCTGAGCTGTAGAGTCTGCAGCAGATACCAGCAGAGCTATCTGAAAGACAAATTCTACTATCAGGATTGATATGCACATTTCTCAGCGAGTTAACTGGGAAGACTGAACCTCTTTAATTAGCATTTGGCTTTGAAAACTGACAGAAAACTAGTCTGCTGAGCACTTGGCTCTCAGAACTGCAAACTAATGCTGCCATTGACTATAAAGTCCCAACATCAGTTTAATCTTACAAGCAGGATGCAAACCAAACTCATTAATGTGACTGTTCAGCTGAGTAATAAAAAGATAAACTGAAAAAAGAAAACTGAAATCATCAAATTCATTCAAAGACAAAAATCCCTACAAAGCTAGTCACTTAAAAAGTACAAAGGAAAGGAACAGCCATTGCTAGGCACAACCAAATTAACATCCCAGTTAACTGCAAATTGTAGATTTCTTGACCTTTTCCATTTTCCCTCTACAGCTTCAGAAGTGAACTAAAGCGGCTTTTGTGTTTTCAGAGTCAGCTTTCAAGAGACACAGAAATACACCCGAGAAGCATTTGGTGTGTCCAAGCACTGCCTGCCAAATCTTCAGCACTAGCACTGACACTTCCCTCGGCCCAGTGCAGTGATGCCTCCCAGGGCCATCACTGTCACCTGCTGATTACTTACAGAAAGTAGCTCATATTTGCAGCTCTACATAAGTGAAGCCTCCACTCCTCTTCACGTTAGCTTTGGACATTTACATGAAATTTTGGGCCACAGAAGGTGTGGAGAGACATGTCAGGCAGCTCAAAAGAACACCCACTCGATTTTTCCATGGTCCTCTGAGTGGGCCACAGGGCCCCAAGAGAAGAGAACTGAAGATGCAGGAGATCCTATGTCTGGAAACTTGGTGATATTCAGTCAAAGCTTACACAGGTCCAGACCCAACCCATAACCACACGTTACTCCAGTGCTGAACTACTTGGCAGTGCTGGGTTAACAGTCAATAATCTTAAAGCTCATAGGTGTTTTCCAGCCTAAATATTCTATGACTCCACAGTGACTGTGGCTCCACCAGCCCAGAGAAGTCATCCCCACACTGCTCCTCACAGCATCTCGGGGGCTTCTGTGCTCCACCAACACACTCACCAGGAAGACACATCACTCTGCTTCTCCACAGAAACACCCCTTAAGCTGTAAAAGGTGGAAGTAAAGCCTGAAGTCTGTGGTAACCTTGAACAGCAGCAAAAAGATAACAGCTAACAGGAACAGCACTTATCATGTCCCTCCATCCAGAGGAGACAAATAACAGCCACTCGGGCATCTGCAGCTTAGAGGGCACTCTTCTGTCAGCTAGTGACATGATGAGTTTCAGATTCAACACCCAGAGAAGAAACAGACTCAGTCCCAGCATTATGGATTTTGTTTCCTCTACATAAATGAGCAAGTGAAGCCAGGGAATGAAGCTGCTTGCAACCTGAACTGTATCTGCTATGCAATAGGGCCAGTCTTACCAAAATCCCTCACTGCAAAACTCAACCCAAAACCCACCAGTCCTTTCTTCAGGACAAGGCAGGGGAAAACCTTCGATTTCAAATCCGTTTATTTCCAGACCCAGCATCAGCTCTGGGTCTGGTAAAGAATGCAGACTGCAGCACACCAGTGGGCTCGTAACCCGGGAAGACTAATAGTCTAACAAAAAATTCATGGGTTCCTACTTAAGTTAGGCCACAAAAGTCAAAAGGAGAATAAGCAAATGCCATGGAGAGCTCAGAGACACTCACACATCTGCACTGCCAGAGCTGCCAGTGGCTGTGCCATCCCACAGACAGCTCAGAGACACTCACACACCTGCACTGCCAGAGCTGCCAGCGGCTGTGCCATCCCACAGACAGCTCGGAAACACTCAGGGCCAGAC
The DNA here is from genome assembly GCF_000695815.1 of Acanthisitta chloris. Lineage (NCBI taxonomy): Eukaryota > Metazoa > Chordata > Aves > Passeriformes > Acanthisittidae > Acanthisitta > Acanthisitta chloris. Next base: position 18,706 of record NW_008677377.1, read on the forward strand.
ACTCACACACCTAACGCTGGTGCACGATTGCCACCTGCAGGACTTGGGGAGGGAAGCAAAAGTTGATTCAGTTCATCCCATACATACAGTTATTATTTTAGATGCAAGATTCTCATCCTCCTTCCCAACACAGCATGACTGTGAATTAGTTTTGTAATGAGAAAACTCAGAACAAAGTACCACAGGTAAATACTCTCCAAGACCTCCCACAAAAGGTCTGCAAATCCAGCACATCCACACCTCCTTTTGCTGTACTGCAAATTACACCAGGACCACTCTGCACAACTAAAAAATGACCATGAATTAGTGTCCTCTCTAGAAATCCGGGTCATGAATAAGAGGAATTTTGTTGGTATTCATATTATTGTTTTCACTTTTCAGTACCCAGATTTTTCAGTTCAAGTTCAGTGTGTGTATTACTGGCAGAACCTACTTCAGGACTGTCCAAGGCTGAAGTATACAGGAAGTATTTTATGGCAGGATTTGGTGCATCAGTATGGAAACCAATTAACAAGTACCAATTATAAACAAAATCCCTACTCTTCCCACTTCTGTCATGTTCAAAAATACACAAAAATCCTTTATTGTACAATACAACTGAGTAGATAAAAGCACAAGATCTGATACAAACACAACTGTCTCACCAGCACTTACTGTGACACTAACTGTCCACCCTACGAGGTTCTAGAAGACAAAAAGGCATAGAAGATGAATGAATGGTCAAAACCCTCAAAATCATCTGTAGAACTCAAAGAGCATGACCTTCCTGTGCAGGCTCCAAAGAGCAGCCAAGTCAGACCAAAGGACTCTCGAACCCATTAACATACATCCTACAAAACACAGGAGGAAACCTTGCTGTCATAGTTCTCTCACCTAGAGCTCTGTGGCTCAACGATTTCCTGGGCCAGAAACTGTGTATTTTTTCAGTGGCCATCACACATTTTTATTCTGTTTGCCCAATCACTTTAAACTCATCTAAACTTTTAACGTCCACAACTTCAGACTCACATGGAGGTTTTTTCCTGTAAAAATCCAAAGCCAATCAAACAAAACCTCCTCATGCTTCTGAACCTCCTGCTCACTACCTCTGAAATAAGCCAGCTGCTAGACTTTTTAGCACTGGCTACTTTTTGCATGATGTGATCCTGAACAGCCACTCGTCCTTGCTGTGTTACTCTACCCTGGCCCCATTCAATCATGTATGAAGGGGCTGAGTCTATTCACCCCTTCTAGCCGAGAAGTTCTTCAAGAAGCTCCTCTTAATCACACCATCATCCTCTGTCTTTTCCAGTTCTATTCGAGGTTTTGTTGAGGAGGGGCAGGAAAAGAGCACGCAGCACTTCAGCTGCAGGTAGTGCTGTGGATACACAGCAACACACACACACATGCTGTCACAACCTTTTCCTGAGAACACACCCTTCCCCACTCAGACTGTTGTTTGTACCACAAATGAACATCAGCTGTTTGTATAGAGCTGACCATCAAGAGCTAGGGAGCTCCCTCCCAAGTTATCCTAGCCAGCCCAGATGTGCCATCCCACATGCAGAAGAAAGGAACAATCCTAACTCTCACAGCAACTCCTGATCCCACCCGCTATCCTACTATCCCACCACTAAAAGCAGCAAGTCCCAAATAATCCAGTGTTGTCAGCAAACCTCCTTAACTCACCATTTACCTGTTTTCCAGATCATCAGCCCAGATTCTATGGAATTTCATGGCACCTCCTTCAGAAGACTTTTCATTTATTTCTAGTCCATGTTTCTTGTAATTTGAGAAGCTACTCTGCTCTGTAAGGACCTTCCCTTATCCAGGACAACTCAGATTCTTTAAAAGCTCCTGGTGAAGGGCCTTCCTGACCTCCCTTTGAAAATCCAACCATCTGCTCTGTCTACTTACTGACTTCCTTAGAAAGCTTCAAAGGATCTGCAAGGCAAGACAATTTCCCAAAAAGCACTCTTCTCCCATATTTACCTGTACAACCAACTATTTTGTCTTTCACTTTTTCTGTCTGATGCTACTACCTTCACTGCTTTTCTAACCACATCCCTGGCTACCTGAAAGGAGGTTGTACCGGGGGGGGGGGGGGTCTCCCAGGCACCTAGCGACAGGATGAGAGAACATAGTCTCAGCCTGTGCAAGGGGAGGTTTAGGTTGGACAGTAGGAGGAATTTCTTCCCAGAAAGGGTGATTAAATGTTGGAATGGACTACCCAGGGAGTCAGTGAGCTCACCATCTCTGGAGGTGTTTAAGAAAAGAGTGGGCATGGCACTTAGTGCCATGGTCTAGTTGACATGAGG
>NW_008677377.1:21167-22163 GCF_000695815.1 Acanthisitta chloris
GTGATTTGGCCTCTCCCAGGCACCTAGCGACAGGATGAGAGAACATAGTCTCAGCCTGTGCAAGGGGAGGTTTAGGTTGGACAGTAGGAGGAATTTCTTCCCAGAAAGGGTGATTAGACACTGGAATGTGCTGCCCTGGGAGGTGGTGGAGTCACCAACCCTGGAGGCATTTAAGGAAAGACTGGATGTGGTAGCATAGTGCCAAGGTCTAGTTGACATGGTGGTGTTAGGTCACAGGTTGGACTCAATGACCTCACAGGCTGTTTCCAACCCAGCTGATTTTGTGATCTCTTGTCAGCTCGTCCTGTACATGGAGAAGTGGCACATTGGGCCCTGGTTAGTGGTGGCCTTGGCAGTGCTGGGTTAATGGGTGAACTCGATCTTAGAGGCCTTTTCCAGCCTGAACGATGCTACGATTCCACCCTTTTGCCCACAGACTTGCTCACCTGCACCTTCCCACGCCTTTGTGCAGCAGCAAAGCAAAACCTCTCTCAGAGCCAAGCACAAACCCAGGCTGTCTCAGCACACCAAAGCTCAGTTATTAAAACCCTCAGAACCATGGGAAGCAGCACACACACACCTGCACTGGCTATACCAAACTCCTCTGTGACAGGAACTGCATGGAGGCTGTGGCTTCCTACAACAACAGCTCAACATAAACACTGCCTGAGAAAACCCAACTGTGAGCTCCAACCTTCCCCTGACCCTGAGAGAATAAAAGAAGGGATGACCCATGTTTTATAGTGATTCTGCTGGACTTATTAGCAGGGACTTGGCACGGTGTAGACAAGCCATTTCTTGTTAATATAGAGAAGCGCAGGACTTTTTTCCTCCTTCGGCAACCTGATGGAAGATTCTGAATCCTTCACAAGTAAAAGGTTTTGCTACATGTACCTGTCGTGGTTTAACCTCAGCCAGCAGCCAAGAGCCACACAGCCGCTTACACTCCCTCCTCTCCCCTTTTCACCTCAACCCGGAGGAATGGGGAGGAGCACA
>NW_008677378.1:0-28839 GCF_000695815.1 Acanthisitta chloris
AATGTCTGTTGGCATCAGGAACTTTCACACACAGGTGGGGTTTGCATGTAGCTGTAGCCAGCAGTGGTGCACATGTTGCATCAACCATGATGATTCTGCAGGGTGATACAGAAGACATGTCACTTTTCAGCTTCAAGATTAAGCAGCTGGGAGTAGAGTTGACTTGCTAAGGAAGGAGTAGCAGTGGAAGAAGAAGTGAATATAAGAGCCCTGGAAAGGCAGGCCAAATGCAACTGCTACTACTACAGTAGGATAGCAGAAGTACAGGTGGTTGTGGCTGGGTTTTTGAGGAAGAATGGATGATCATTCCAATTAAGGTACTAAATCATCCAGTTCATCTCTTTCCCCAAGACCAGGAGTGAGTGGGCCCAAACTAAAAAGAGTGGGTTTGTAGCTATTATATCACCTAGAGAATCTTGGTGCCCTAGTTGGATGTCTTCTGGCTCATGTAGTGACCAAGCCCCAAGTGAATACACAGGTTTATGTTTCTGTAACACTGTTACCTTCTAATGTTTCTCCCTGAAGTATTAATCCAAGTGAAGGCTTCCACCAAAAGATGTGCGTGTGGTTGAAAAACAAATCCCTGAATTGAAAATATATTTGTAAAAGGTACTTTTCTTCCCATTTTCATCAAGACAGAGTCAGATGCTCAACTGGCATAAATCACTGTAGACCACAGATATAGAGACTTCCATATCAGTTTGGTTATTCTACTCTTAAACAACAAGAGTCTTATCAGAAGCAAATTTCAGTGCACAGACCACAAAATTTTGCTTAATCATAGAATCATAGAATTGCTAAGGCTGGGAAAGACCTCCAGGATCATCAAGTCCAATCATTAACCTAGCACAACCACTATGTTAACCAGTGAACCATATCCCCAAGTGATGCATCTGCATATTTTTTGAACACTTCCAGAGATGGTGCTTCCCTGGGCAGATTAATGCCTGATCACCCTTACAGTGAAGAAAGTTTTCCTAATATCCAATCTAAACCTTCTTTTGTGCAACTTGAGGCAATCTCCTCTTGTCCTATCACTTATTATCTAGACCAACCCCCACCTCAATACAACCTCCTGTCAGGTATTTGTAGACAGTGATAAGGTCTTCCCTCAGCCTCCTTTTCTCCAGGCTAAACATCCCCAGCTCCCTCAGCTGCTCCTCATAAGACTTGTGCTCCAGATCCTTCACCAGTTTTGTTGCACTGCTCTGGACACACTCCAGTGCCTCAATGTCTTTCTTGTAGTGAGGGGAGCCAAAGCTGAACACAGAATTCAAGGTGCAGCCTCACCAGTGCTGAGGACATGCTGTTGACCAATACCCCACGGTTCCTTTCCATGGGCAATTTTCCAGCCACTCTTCCCCAAGCCTGTAGCATTTCATGGGGTTGTTGTGACCAAAATGCAGGACCCAGTTGAATCGCTTACAACCAGCTTCAGTGCACATCCCAGTCTGTCTGTAGGGCCTACCCTCAAGCAGATCAACACTGATTGAAAAGTGAATTTTTCTTATTGTTGGAACTCAACATACAATTAATGATGTGTTTGTATTTTATAACGTGAAAGAAATAAAATTATGCTTTTTCATGTGTTCATATGCATATACCTACCTATAACTATGCTCTTCTCAAGCAGGGCAGGTATATAAAGGTGAAAGATGATCTGTATAAAACTTAGCACTAAGCATTTCACAATATGTGTTCTATTATCACTGTTTCACAGACACTGTCTTATCTTCCAATCTGTTTACTGACTATATCTTGTTGCCATTTTGAACTTTTCTTATAGCTACTATTTCTCTTCATAGAGTTTATCTATAATGTGTTAAATTCCTTCATCTTCCTAGTCAATATAGAATGGTGTACTAGCACCCTCTGTCAATTCTCATTTATCCTCCCTGCCTTTGACCTTCCCAGTATTTGTTAGTATTAAATATATATTACATACATGCTGAGTATTTATCCTATTATTATTAAACATAATTCAGAAACATGACAAAAATAGTACTAGGAAAAACACCCCACCTTTATGAAAACCACTCTATCACTAAAGAAGGTATTAATGCAGAACAGTTACTTATAACTGACATGAATGTTCTATAAGGCATCATAATTCTCTCCAAGAAAAAAGAGCTTTCTCTACATCCCTCCCCCCAAATGCAAGTCCATCAGTAAGAATCCCTTATTAGCATAGAATATATTGCCTTGAAGCTTTATAGCTATATGGACTCGGTGCCATCCTCACATCTACTGAGGGTGCACTCAATCCCATCATTCAGATCATTGATAAGGATATTAAAAATATTTGGCTCCAATATTGAGCCCTGGGGGACACCACGTTTGACCGGTTGTCAGCTGGAATTAACTCCATTCACCACTACTCTCTGGACCCAGCCACCTAGCCATTTTTTTCACTCAGCAAGCAGTGTACCCATCCAAGCCTTGAGCAGCCAGTTTCTCCAGGAAAATGCTGTGGGAGACAGTGTCAGAGGCAGTGTCTGAAGTCCAGGTAGACAGTATCCACAGCTTTTCCCTCATCCACTGAGTCAGCTTGTCATAGAAGCAGATCAGGCTGGTCAAGCAGGACTTGCCTTTCATAAACCTAAGCTGACTAGGCCTGATCCTTTGATTATCCTGTATGTGCTGTGTGACACTGTTCAAGATGATCCACAATCTTCTCCAGCACCAAGGTCAGGTTGACAGGCCTGTAGTTCCTCTGATCCTCTTTCTGGCCCTCCTTGTAGATGGGTGTCACATTTACTAATCTCCAGTCACCTGTGACCACCCCAGTTAGCCAGGACTGCTGATAAAGTAGTGGCTAAACCTTCCTGAATATTACAAATAATTTGAAAGAAAATCATGCTGAATGCTTAGGTCTAAGTAGAATTACTAAATTTTATTTTTACATGTCCCAAGATAGAATACCTGGATTATTATACAGCTTCGTGTTTGGCTATTTACTGAACAGATGCTTTCAAAAATTTTTATTCCCTCCAGCCACATATGTAAATTCCACTAAAAATGATCTCCATATTAAAACTGTTATTACATTGTGTAATAGTTTACTACGTCATATAAAATATAATCAAGTTCCCTATCCCAGAGAACATTGCACAGGAATCCAAATCTTTGTGTCTGTGTACTGCCAAAATATGTCTTATCATGAAAAAGACAGGCTGTATTCTGATGCAAGATAATTGAGCATAAACAGTATGACAGATGGATGATATATTTGAAATGGTACAAATTTTCTTCATAGGTTAAATTCATTTCCATTTGGGATTTTTTTGCTGGAGAAAAAACCAAGCTGTTAAAGAGGATAGAGTTGACATGGCATTCCTTGCATGAAGGCAATAGTACCACAGCCCCGTGGGCTTATCTCCTGCCACCAAAAAAATTATCCAAGGTAGGTGGGCAAAAAGGTAAATGAGGTAGATGAAAACAAATGTTCTAGTTTTGACTGGGATAGGGTTAATTTCCTTCACAGTAGCTAGTATGGGGCTATGTTTTAGATTTATGCTCAAAACAGAGTTGATATTATAGAGATGTTTTTGTTATTGCTGAGCAGCACTTGTGCAGCGTCAAGGCCTTTTCTGCTTCTTGGACTGCCCCACCACTGAAGAGGCTGACAGTGCAGAAATTGAGATGGGACACACCAAGGACAGCTGACCCCAACTGACCCAAGGGGTATCCCATGCCATATGACATAATACTTAGTATATAAAGCTGGAGTAGGAAGGAGGAAGGAGGGATGTTTGGGGTGATGGTGTTTGTCTTCCAAAGTCACCATTACCCATGCAGAAGCCCTGCTTTCCCAGGGATGGCTGAATGACTGCCTCCAATGGGAAGTGGTGAATGAATTCCTTGTTTTTCTTTGCTAGTGTGCACAGCTTTTGCTTTTCTTATTAAACTGCCTTTATCCCAACCCATGAGTTTTTTCACTTTTACCATTCTGATTGTTTTCCTCATTCCTCTGGTGGGAGAGTGAGCAAGCAGCTGTGTGGTGTTTAGTTGCTAGCTGGAGTTAAACCATGAAAACAATTAATGCCTTTGAGACAATACTTTGTGGATCTTTTATTTTCAGGACAATCATAATCTTTTTTTGTCAAAGAACATAAATCTTCTTAGAGTGAGCACTGTGTGGTGTTTAGTTGCTAGCTGGAGTTAAACCATGAAAACAATTAATGCCTTTGAGACAATACTTTGTGGATCTTTTATTTTCAGGACAATCATAATCTTTTTTTGTCAAAGAACATAAATCTTCTTTAAGCCATGAGTACTACAGTTCATTCATGCTGGGCTTCAGTGCTAATTAAATCCCTAATATAATTTTCAAGTAGTGATGTAAAAGATGCAGAGGTCATGCAACATTTGGCTACTATTCCTATTGTCTACAGTCCTTTGAATGCATGTATAAGATATTGCAGTTGATAGAAGAACAGCTTTTTTCTATTCCCTCTCCAAATCTTTCTCAGCTCTCTGGATGAGCTCAATATACCTCCTGGCAGCTTTCAAGTGAAAAAAAATTCCACAAAAATGAGATCAAATGGGAAGGCTAGAGTTTGAGAGCAATGCACTGATGTGATATTTGAGAATCCATAGAATTTCATAGCCACTCCCTTGAAGAAATTCTAGACTGCTATGAGGTCACCCCTCAGCCTTCTCTTCTCCAAGCTGAACAAACTACAGGCTAAAACTTGGCCAATCATGTCTTACCCTCGAGGCTTTTCACCATCTTGGTTACCCTCCTCTGGACACATTTTAACAGTTTGATGGCATTCTTATAATAAGGCACTCAAAACTGCACACAGTACTCAAGGTGGGACATGACCAGAGTAATGTAAAGTGGGACATTCATCTCCCTCAACCAGCTAATTATGCTGTGCTTTCTGCACCCCAGGACACAGTTGACAATTTTGGCTGCCAAGGCACACTGTTGGCTCATAGTCAACTTACTATCAATCCAAACCCCCAGATCCCTTCCTGCTGGGGTACTCTTCAGCCTCTCATCATGCATGCATAACCAGGATTACCTTATCCCATCCAGAAAATCTGGTACTTGCTGTGGTTGAATTTCATATGATTGGTTCATATGGTTGGCCCAGTTCTGTAGTCTATTCAGATCTCTCCAGAAGGCCTCTGAAAATCCAAATGATCCACCTTTATTATATTACCTATCACTTGTGCTAAAAATATGATTTCAAAATATTATGACTTCCACAAAATGCTCATTCTAACTTTTCAACAAATCATTAAATGTCTGATTTTCCCACAGAAAGATGATTTTACTACATCAATCGGCACACCATTAGCTTCAGTAACATAGATGTCAAGTAGACAGCAGCAGAATTTTCTGCCCCCATACAGAGAAGTCTGTCAGAAATTATTTGATCAACAAACCTTAGAGCACGAAATAGAAAGGCCAGATTACTACACCTTTTGATGGGTTAGGTGCAAGGAAGAGCAAACTTTTATTTCAAAGCACTCACAGTTGTACCTGAACTGAGTAGCACTACACAAGAATATGGATCAATTTACCCATCTTTGAGACTGTTCATGAGGTAGGTCATGTAATGCCTAGAAAGAGATGTAGCAACAAGCCACGTGGTGTGATTTATCTCCTGCTCAGAGTTCCATCAGCTGTCAAAATTATTAAGAGAATCCTTAGGTTTGAGAGGACCAGAGCAACACCAGGAACAGCATGGCCTATCATTGTCTTCTAGTAATCCACAATGATTTCATGGCCACTGCAATCCCTGAAATTTGTATGAAAATAAACAGAAATCCACAAAAATTTGGGAAGACTACCAAACATGCTGATATTTAGTAAACAAAACCAGACATAAACCACTGAGATGAACACTTTGCAGAAACTGTAGACAGAAACCAAAGCGCACATTATTTGGACTTGCACATTGCCTACGTTTGATCTAGACAGTACAACACTTCTGAGCTGACCAACCCCTCAATCAAAGAAGAGCAAAGATCCCTATACTCTCCTGCTATTAGCAATATATAGCTAGAAAGGTAGTCTTCCACAAAAAAGGTGAAGTTCATATGCACGTGATCTCCCAAATGGAAGCTAAAATTCTTAATCAAATGAAACATTTCTCTAGATATCTTCAGCTTGTATGTTTACAATGAAGCCAAGTTCTAATAGTGTGTAGGTCTAGTTAAGGCTGCAAGTTCTTCTGGAATCTCCTCATAGAAGAAGGAGTAGGTATGTGCTAGATCAAATAAAATTTTCCACATACAAGAACACCACCTCCTCAATAAAAAAACATAGAGAAGTTACTTCATTTCACTGAGATTTAACTCACTGACTTAAAGCTGAGCAGAAGATTGACTACACCAGGATTTTCAGAAGGGTGGAACCTACACTTGAAATAAAATTGGTAAATAGCAGTCAGGCTTAGGATTTTGATGTAACAACTAAACCCTTTTGAACCAGGCTTTTGAAAACTTCCTCTTCCGTAACATTTGCTCTTGCTTCTTCCAATGTGTGAGTCTCTCAGCCACTCAGAAAACACTCAGTGCAATGGGCTTCCTGTAACAAGTAAGTCAGTTCCTGCTTAGTTTTAAGCCCTGAATGGTTCTTAGCATCCTCCTCTGTTTGAACTTGTAACCTACTAGAAGAATTACTTTTGTTCAAGAGATTAAACACAAGTCTAAGAATTTTACTGACTGATTTGTTCCTGTGTCTAAAGCTTTAGTTGAATATTAAAGACATTTAATGTGCTCAGCACTTCAGATTTCAAATGTCCAGTGTACTGTTTGGATTAATTTATTATTCCCAGAGAACTGACTAAGAAAAAAGGTTTCTGTATGTAAAGTCTTGTCAGCACCTCTAGATTTCTTTTAGGGCAGGCATTTCCAACTCTTTTTATTTCCCATGATTTTTGTATGTGCTCACTGAACGCATGTGAAAAGTATCACTGAAAAGATTCACAGAGCTAAATACACATATACTTATTAGTAGGATCGAAGAGCCTTAATCACCATATGTATTTGATGCATTTTAATTTTCTTCTGCATTGCTCTCCTGTCTTGCTTCTATTGTGTTTTCTAACACATCGTGTCATATTGTGTCTTGCTTGTTGCAAGATCATCACTTGATTCAATTTGTCATTTGTAGGCATTTTACAATCAATGTCTGTTTTGAAAAGACTTCTCCTTACTGAGGGTGTTTTCATCACTTGATATACCATTCTTTTATCTTTTATCTTTTATTTATGATTGTATTGTTTCACCTGTTATTTGCAATATGTCAGATGACAGTTTTAAATTTAAATATTGGATCTGTCTTCCTACCAAATGTGGTGTAGCAGTCTCAGCAAATTGGCAGCAAAATTTTGTGGTTTACTGAGAAAGCTTTAGGTCACTCTCAGTCCAATGAAGTTTAGGTCTGTATTGAAAACATAATAAATGACAAGACAAAGGGGCAAAGTGGAATCTTTCTTTTATTATTTGAAATTTTTTTCTAACAGTTATAAATGCTAATGAAACTTCAAAGCCAGAATGACCTTCACTGGTAGAACAGCCACAACTATGATATGTTTTAAAAGTGATTAAAGCTTTTTTTCTTGTTGCCACTGTGATAAATCCAAAGTGGCACTTCTGAGATGCTTATCTTTAATATAAGGCTTAAAGTATGAAGAAGGTGATTCATTTAAATATATTTAGCATGATAGGGACCCTAAGTCTACTGCAAGACTTGACAGGCATGCAAGTGAGTAAAAGTGCTATTTAAAGTCTTCTAGGTTTACATATGTAATACAAAGGAAACACAAATCATGAAGAGTGCAATATGGAAGATTATACAATTTATTTCATTCTCTGCAAAAGTTTTCTTAATGGCACCTGATAGTGCCCAAAAAATTGCCATGAGGACTGACAATGACTGGGGAACCTGTTACAAGACAGACCTACATCAGCCAACAAATCTTCTCCAGTATTGTGTAATGTTGATGCCCTAGCAGACAAGCTCGGGGAACGCAGTCACAAAATTTAAGAGGGCAAAGCACGATGTCATGTGTTGTGGATGAAACTTCTGTATGGGAGAAAGAAACCCAAGTTACAGCTCCAGCAGCTTCTTGCAGTTTACATCCAAAAATAACACTGAACTGAAGAGAAATAAATTCAGAATTAGATACCAAAGGGAATGTCACCAGCCTGTGCTAGAGATGGTTATAGAAAGAAAAGAACATATGGTCTTTGAGGCATGACCTTATGCTCAGAAGGATGTCATCAATCTCCAACTGACAGAAAGTAGAAAGAGGTATATCCATTGATATCCATTAGCTATTAGTCAAACAGCAAGCACTAGCTCTAATCCAGTCTAAAACTCCAAGAAAAACATATGCCTTTACTCAAAGCAAGTATTTTACAGCATCTGAAAAGCTGATCAGCACTTCAGTGACTTTTTGTACACAGGGACAGGTTTAAGCATTATTGTTTCAGTTTGAAAAAATGCTTGCCTGTGCAGTTCTGGCTTTAGAAATAATCTGTACATCATCAGACTCCTCTGTTCCTGTGTAAAATGACAGATCAACTGAGCACAGGAAAATATTTGGATGGCAAATGTTTACATGAAATGTGCTGGAGTAAGTGTGATGAGTGTCTGTAAGACAAATCCAAGTCATATTAATTTAAGTAAATCAAACATAACCAAAAAGCTAATAACAAGTGATCAAACCAATCCACCCAGCTTTCAGCTCCTGATCATCTCACTGCCACACTGAATCCTTAACTCACACACAGGCAACCCAGAAGCCCCTCAGACAGGAATCCAGGAAAGACAGTTGGAGAGCTACCTATGTCAATCAAGAGGAAACTACTACATTAGAGGTAGCACATTGCAGGAATAATAACTATCAAAATGCTTACTAAGCAGTTATAAATTAATAAATATTTCAAACATCATTTCCAGTATACAAGCAAGAAACTAAAATACATATGTGTTTGATAGCATTTGCACACAGAAAAATGCATCAATTCTTCTCTGGCTGTCTTCCACACATAACTCACCCAAAGACTCCACAGTGTCCTAGGCACAGAAGCTGGATTATTAATTTCCTTTTTTGCTGTCATTAAATCCAAACTTCATTGCAAATCTCTGAAAGTTTTGGAATCAAGTTAGAATCTACTTATGGCCAGGATATGGGGCAGTTGTTATGCTAGAGGGAAGTGATGCCATCCAGTGAGACCTTCACAGGCTTCAGGAATGGGCACTTGGGAAAAAAAAGGCATTTCGGGCTAGAGACAGTATCTGTGACATGCTTCTTGCTTAGAAAAATAAATAGGCTACATGAACCTCATGAAGTTAAACAAACAGAAGGTTCTGCATATGAGTTGGAACAATCCCCAATATCAGTACAGTTTGGGGGAAGAATGCATTGAGAGCAGCCCTGCAGAGAAGGGGATATTGCTGAAAAAAGCTTGCGCATGATCTGGCAAGGTGCACTTGTAGCCCAAAGCTTCAAAAGTAGAGAGGCAGGCAGGTAAAGAGAGATGATTTTGCCCCTTTACTCCGTTCTTGTAAGACTCCACCTGAAGTACTGCATCTAGCTTTAAGGTTCTCAGCACAAGCAGGGCAAGTGCAACAAAAATATTCAGAGGTCTGGAACATGTCTCCTATGAAGAAAGACTGACAGTTGTGTTGTTCAGTCTGGAGATTAGGAGGCTCTGCAGCTGTTGGGTACTTAAAAAGAGGCTTATAGGAAAGATGGAGAGACACTTTTTATTAGCACCTATAGTGACAGGACCAGGGGCAATTGTTTCAAACTGAAAGATGGTAGGTTTAGTTGGATATAAGGAAGACATTTTTGACAATAAGAGTTGTGAAACACTGGAGTGGGTTGCCTGAGAAGTTGTGGATGCCCCATCACTGAAAATGTTCAGTCAGGTTGGAGAGAGCTTTGACTAACCTGGTCTAGTGGAAGGTGTCCCTGCCCATGGTAGGAGGGGCTGGAATTAGATAATCTTTAGGTCTCTTCCAAGCTAAATCATTCTGTTTCTATGATTTCTATAACATATGCAATACAATGTCAGTTTAAATCAAGCTTGCTTATTGTCAGTGATAGTGTGTTACCTGAACACAGGATTCTAGGCTTACCTGGGACCTACTTGTGAGTATGCACTGGCCACTTATTCACATGGAAATATGCCACTGCAGAACACAAGCTCCCATCATTCTGTCTTTAAACAGAATGCTGCTTACTATAAGTTATACAGAAAATCGGTCTACCCTGCCTGATACCTCAGTGTGAACAGAGTTCTTTTGAAAAATGCTCACCACCAGGTGCATTGGAGCTGGAAAAGGATGCAAAGAAACATGAGAGGAAAAGACTGGGCTTTGGGCATATATCTCTGTTTATAAATCCAGCTGTATTTCTTTTCTTTCTTTGACAGGGAGAAAACGCCTCATGATATTTTTTTTTACCTTTCCACAGACTTTGATATCAAACACTCACTACCCAATACTTCCAAAGACAGAACTGATACTAACTTCTTTGGCCCACCTAAAATGTATTCCAGGTGCACCCTTGAATACAGGTGATTCTTTCTGTTTGGAACATTGCGTAGAAAATAAATGTGTGATGTAACTATCCAAAGTAAAGATGTAGGCTAACAGAATGTTTTCCATGTTTGCAACACAAAGTTGGTTTTTTCCTATTAGTGTAAGGCATAAAGATCTACTCTTGACAATATATGCTGTTTCATTTGGCAGTACGATATTAAGAAGTCAGCATTTGTTTCTAGAAAGAGCTACAGTGACAGGGGAAGTGTAAATATAATAAAGAGTGAACAATTTCTGCAACATGATGACCAACCTAAATAGTGGAGTGGTTTTAGGATGTAGAGGTTGTTTGGGTGCAGCTGTGCACCACTGAAGTTGGGCAAAACAATGAAAAAGAATTCCAGTGCATTTGAGCAAGGATGAAAGAAAGAACTTCAGAAGAACGAGTGTCAAGATGGAAAAGGAACATGCGTCCTTCAACACAATACAACATCAACCAGGAACTCCAAAAAGAGGCTATAATGTTGGGTTTTTTTACTGATTGCAAAACAAATATAAACCCTGTATTATTCCAAATGCACATTAACTATCACAAATTACATGCAATAAATAATCAATGATTCCACATATAAGAATGGGTGCTCCAGGGAGGGCAACCACCTCAACCACCTTAATTACTAATATATAATTGATCAATGATATCACTTAATTTTACTTAATTTGGAGGAAACAATCAACTTCCCATAATGTATCTGAACTTTGGGGATCCATTAATATTCTTACCCATATGCACATGACAAACAAATTTTTGCCACTCTTCATTTCTTCTGTTTCCAAACTGCTTCAAATACATTTTTTAACAATGAAAACTAAAGTAAACACAAAAGCATTGGACTACATTATGAAATTACCCACAGGGGAAAACAAACAAAAAGCTGAATCTATGGATATCACAAGCCAGACTCAGCAGTGCAACCATCCGAAAAACAGTCGTGGCATTGTTTCGCATCTATTTTTCTGCTGTTTGTGTTGAGTGTTTTAAGCTGCACAAAATAATAAAAATGTAAGTTGCACATTCCTCTGGTTCTCTTTTTTTTCCTATGAGTTATATACAGTCCATTGCAGGTCCTCATATTGATCACTAGAACTATCTGGTTTTACACCCAAGCTGTCCATTTTCCTCATGCCATATAGGATATAATAATAGTGTGTAAGAGAAACTGCCTGTAGACTTCCAGAAAGATTAAATGTGCATTGAAACCTATTTTTAGTCATCTATTCTTTGTATTCAGGAGCAGCAGTTGTAGAGCTACCTGAAGGCTTGTTCATTTATTTCCAAGTAGCACAGCAAAATGGCAGCAGAATCTCTGGTATGTCACTACTTTTCATTTTTCTTATGCATTGGACCAAAATGCTGTTGCTGAAAAAGCAGAGGAACCCCTTTCCTCAGTTGATTAGATCCAGTTGTTCCATTGTAAGAATTTCCTGTAGTTTATTGCTTTTTGTTGTTATCCATCTCCCTTGCCCCATACTTTCTTTTCCAATTTCCCCCAATTTCTGTTTCATCTGTATTCTACTTCTACTTCACATATCATGCAATTCCAACAGATTCAGCACAAAAAATTTCTGCCAGAGGCAACCTGCAACGTATGGTAGCTACATTTGCTATATCTTGCTCTGAAGTGTGACACACCGATACTGCATTAAAGATTACACTCCAAGGACACTGGAATGACTGCCACACTCTGAGATATTATAGACTATGTTCAGTAAATGATCTCCTCTATCAGGTTGCTTCTACAATTTAAAATCAGAAAGCCTAGATTCCTCATCTGTCATTTCCTGAATGCCTTGGAGTCTGAAATTCTGTGGTCTTCCAATGCATTTAAATTAAAAGAGAAAATGTTCTCCCTATGCAAATACACTGCCAAAAAACCACCCAGATTACCACAGGTTACATCTAATTGTGTCAATATTTTTATTCACCACATCTCATGTCACCACTATATTGGTTCTCCTGGGTTATGCTATGGTCTCATAATTTAATCCCTTCCTCTTTTTTTCTTATGCAATCTTTGTGGAAAATTAATTTATAAAATCAAAACTTGTTTTTGAAAGATTACTTCAGAAAATTAAATGGTTTTAGTCTAGTTGAAAGCCATATGAACAGATCAATTCATTTTTTAATTCCACTGTCTAATGACATTGTTATGATCAACTAGTATCATGTGTCTCTCCTTACAAGTATCTTCTCACCAAATTTTGAGACTGGAACTTGACAACTCAAGTCATCAGAATTGTAAACCAAAACCCACAGGATTTCCTACTGATACCTCTGCAATATAAACATTAGTAGGAAGCAAGAGAATTAGAAAACAGTTTAAAGCTGCTATGCTTCTATGACCATTCTTGAGCAAGACCTCAGATAAATTACTATTTTACCCCATTTAAAGGAAAGTATTCAACTAAACATTTTGTCTTTTTGGCAATGAGACCTTGGATGGGCCTGAGTATAGAGGTTTTGCAGAATCTGTACAGTCAGCCATATTAGAATTACACACATTTCTTGTCTAGTTCAAAGGGCCACATCTATCAAAGAGCAACCTGTATTTCTGCCTCAGTGCCAAAAGACCAAGTAACAGGGACAGCAGCAAATCAAAAAGATCAACACATACTACACTTTCATTAATAACTGTCCCAAATAAGTATGCAAGAAATAAGATATTTTCTTACAGTCAGGCTGCAATTTTTCCAGAAATACTAGTCCCATGAAACTATACTTACTCTAGGTGATAACCAGCATTTAAACCAGCGTAGAAAAAATAATGCAGCTGCAAACTTGCACATAGACATAGACACAAACACTGCTCCAATCAGCTCACCTCACACATTTATTGGCAGCATTTGTCAAGGAGCAAGGAACTGAAGAGAAATGCAACTGCAGATGTAGTGACTCTGTACTCACTGACTCTGAACACTTCAAATGATAGGCCTTCCACAACTTCTTGGCAGCCTGTTCCTGTACCTCACCATCCTTATTGTAATAAAGGACTTCCTTATATTCAATTGTAGTGGGTTTGTGTAGGCAGGTCCTGGTAGTGGGGGACCTACAGAAGTGGCTTCTTTGAGAAGCTGTTACAAGTTTCCCCATGTCTGGCAGAGTCAATGCCAGCAGCTCCAGGATGGACCCACCACTGCAGCAAGGCCACGCCAATCAGTGATGGTAGCAATGACTCTGTGATAACAAATTTAAGAAAGAAAACAAGTTATTCTGCAGAAGTAATTGTGGC
This sequence comes from Acanthisitta chloris, assembly GCF_000695815.1. NCBI lineage: Eukaryota > Metazoa > Chordata > Aves > Passeriformes > Acanthisittidae > Acanthisitta > Acanthisitta chloris. Next base: position 13,807 of record NW_008677378.1, read on the forward strand.
TAAAGAGGAGAGAATATATGTGAGAGGAACAACTGTACAGACACCAAGGTTAGTGGAGGAGGTCGAGAAGGTACTCCAGGCACCAGAGATGAGGATCCCCTGTGGCCTGTGGTGAAGACCATGGTGAAGCAGCTGTGCCCCTGCAGCCCATGGAGGTTGACAGGGTGTAGAAATCCACCTGTAGCCCATGGAGGAGACCCATGCCAGAGCAGGTGGATGCCCAAAAGGAGGCTGTGGATCTGTGGGGAGATCTTGCTGGAGCAAGCTCCTGCCAGGGACCTGCAGACTCATGGAGAGAGGAGATCCATACTGGAGTAGAATTCCTGATAGGACTTGTGATCCTGTTGGGGACCATGCTGGACCTGTCCCTGAGGGGCTGCACTGCACCCTGTAGAGAGTGACCCATGCTGCAGCAGTTTGTGGAAAACTGCTGCTTGAGGGAAGGACTCATGTTGAAGAAGTGTGTGGAGAGCTGTCTCATGTGGGAGGGACCCCACACTAGAGCAGGGGAAGGAGTCTCCCTGAGAGCAACAGCAGAAACAACATGTGATGAACTGCCTGTAACCCCCAGTCCTCCGTCTCCCTGTGCCACTGTGGGGGAGGAGGTAGAGTTGGGAAGGAGAGACGAGAAGGGAACATGTTTTAAGGTGTGTTTTATGTTCTCATTATCCTGCTTGGCTCTTGTTAGCAATAAAATAACTTAATTTCCCCAAGGTGAGTCTGTTTTGCCCATGATGGTGTTTGGTGAGTGATCCCTCCCTGTCCTTATCTCAACTCATGAACCTGTTGTTATACTTTTTTCTCCCCTGTCTATTTGCAGAGGGGAGTGAGAAAGTGGCTTTGGAGGGTGCCTGGCATTCAGTCAGGATCCACACACTACACCAATCTAAACCTACCATTTTTTGGGTTAAAGGACTTACCCCTTGTCCTGTCACTACAGGTGCTGATGAAAATTCTCTGTCTTATGACACCTCTTCAGTATTGAAGAGCTTCCATAAGGGCTCCCCAGAGCCTCCTTATCTCCAGACTGAGCAACCCAACTCTCACAACCTTTCATTGTAGGAGATGTGTTCCAGGCCCTTCATCATTTTTGTTGCCCTTGTCTGGACCTGTTTTAGCAAGTCCAAGTCTTTCCTGTGCTGGGAAACCCAAACTTGGATGCATTACTTCAGGTGGAGTCTCATAAGAGTGGAGTAAAGGGAGAAAATCCTTGTCTGTTTCCAGCGCTTTTGAGGGTCATAATTTCTTTCTTTCAATGACTTTTTGACATGTCTTAGTAAGCCCATCAAGTATTCCTTAGGAATATTCTTGAGACTGGAGAACTGCTCTATCATTTCAGCTGGAAAAAACCTCTAGCTAGTAGAAATTCCTGAATTTAAAAAATATTTCTCCTGTCATAGCTAAAAATATGTGGAAGCAAACATTGTCCTTGTATCATTCACCTATCTGTGTGACTATGCTTCCATACACAAGCTAGATATAACAGGTTGGCTGGGCTTCTGAAATTCCCTGTTCCTAGATACAAAATGCCTCTGCTTTTCTTCTGAAGCTGGCACCTACCAATCTGTTGGTTTCTACAAGTCACTTTTTCACATGGTGTGTGCAACGTTCTTCAGGTTTAGGAGAGACACCTTTGATAATCAATATAATAAATACAGGAGTGTAGTTCTTATATCCACCTTATTTTCTTACACTGAAAAGGTATTTCTTGAGGTAGGAAGAAGCAGTAATCACAAAGGTGACCTGTACCTATTCTAATTGTTTTGCCTGCCTTCTATAACCAAACTCATGTTCAGATATCTGCATAGAATTGCAATTACTAAGCATGGCTTTTTGTAATTCTCAAAGACAGATGTGTTTTCTATGTCTAAGTCGGTACATAATGAGTGGTCTATTTGATGATTTTTCAGCTTTATAATCCCTCAATGTGGAAAATCTCAGTGAATGAAATTTACAAATCAAATACTTAACTGCAATGTTGTCTCTTTTACTTGTCTGTGCTAATTACCTAGAAAAATGTGGTTGCTTCAAATTGGAAAACATCTTACGAGTATCTAAAATAATGCTCATAAGGTCCAGCACACAGGCATATGAAAAGAAGCAAAGAGCAATACCTTTCTCTGTTTTTAAAAATGTAGCTTAAAATTGTCAACTGAAGGACAGACACATGGCCACCTATTATCTCTCAAGTTACAGGACATCAAATGAACAATAGTAACCATCCATGTTCATACCCTTTACGTTAGATGAATGCAAAGTTGTGCAGGTGTGCTTCTCCTTCTTTCACTGCAGAACACATTTAGTTGAATTAATTTGTGTTTGCTAAGGGCCAAGTTCATAATTAGCAGACCAGGTGGACAGCCTCTTGCCAGAGACAGTATGATTACCACCACTTAAAAAAGGGAAGACCGGAACAAATGATGCATTAAAGAATATCTTACCTAACACAGGCAAGACTAGTATATAATTATAATGGGATCAACTAAAATCTGCTTAGAGAGGAACCAGAGCTTATTTAATTGACAAGAGTTTTAGGGTCAACAAAAGGTGATGCTTTCCAGTCTTTTCACAGAGCAGTCAATAGGATGCCTCATGGTTTTAACAGTACTGCTGCGTTGTAGGACTGTGTATATTCACACAGTTCCACTCAAGTCTGTTCACACGCATTTGAAGAATATTCCCACACACCTTTTCCCTTATTGAGCAGCAGTAATACCTTTTTTTCAGTCTCTTCTAGCTGTCTTAGTAAGGAAAATTATTTTTTAAAGTACCATAATTAAATGGAAGCAGAGTCACTGAACAAACAAACCATTAACTTGCATTGAAATACTTTGCCTTCAAAGACAAAATCTAATTAAGGTTTAAACTGCAGTGTTAATTGCACAGTACTGAGATTCACCATGCATTATGGGTTTATTATCAGTTTTCTAATAAATAATTTCAGAGAGGCGAATGCAACTTCTGGGACCTACATTAAGTCCATGGAAATGGACTTAATTACTAGCAGAAAAAAATTTGCTTTATAGTTGGTTTAGGGCAGAATATCTGATCTCTTACTAAGAGCTTGGGAACATAGTGCACCAAGTAAGCCATAATGTAGCATTAAGATTATCCTCAGAACTATTTGTCTTGCTTTTCAGTTTTAATCATCTCAGCAGAGTTTGGAGAGGACTGAACCTGCTGTTAACATTGCTGCAAATAACCAGATTTTAAGAAAAGAACATTAACGAAGTAAAAGAATTACATCAAATACTTTTTCATGGACTTTAAGATAACATAGAACCCCTATTCTGTGTGGTCACCATTCAATCCTCAGAAAAGACAGAATTTCAGAACAGATTTTTTTCGGAATTAGTTTTCCTACATGAAAACATGAAAAAGAGGAGAAACATTCCTTCCTCCTTGCACTTTGCTTTGTTTTTGGCTCTCAGCTAATTCATAATAATATATAAACCTCCAATTGAGGCCCAATACTTGGGAATCTGATTATCTTTTGCTTTTACAGAGACTTAGGTTAACTAAAGCTTAGCTCCTTGAAAGCATGAAGTTCTTACTTTTGAATTCAGCACCAAAATATCTGTGAGTATTTAAATGTTAAGAATCTATGTTACATCTAGTAGTGAGATTTCAGTGTCCAGACAAAATTGGCACTTTCTATTTTTTTCCCCATTGCTTTGAACCTTCACTGTTATACACATGAGATTTTCATAAACACTCATAGATGAGTTCAGGTGACATGATTAGACTCTTTGTAACTGTATTTTGGAATTTCTCATTTAATGTTATTTGCATAGTACAAATTACTTCTTGCTAGACGTAGGTGAAAAATGGATGTAGTGCATTCATTCAAAATGAAGCTTATAAATCAAAACCAGACTATACTTTAGTTAAAAGGTTTCTGCTAAGTACTGTCATGTATTTTTGACAGTTTTCATGGAAGGAATTTTATTTGCACTGCAGAGAGGGGTAGGTTGCTCTTCAGATTGACCTGTAGGCTTTTGTCTACAGATGAGTACTACTGTTATTGCAGTCCAGTTTTCCACCAAAGTAAAAGAAGCGAGGCTGGTATTGACAGCCAATTAAATCCCATAGAAACTAAACTGTTGGAGGAAACTACATACAGATGGAAAATTTCTCATACCCAGAAAGAGTAATGGAACTAGCTCAACCGAATAACCTGTAGACTGACATTCTTCATTCACAAAAAGAATGAGATAATTTCATGAATGATTTGTGAAGAGAAAATAGAACTAAATTCACAGCTGATACTCCTTGCAATGAATCATTCAAGAAGATCTACTTTTTGCCAAAACAACACACCTATAAATAACCTTCCTCCATAACAGTAGAATTTTTCACCAAGGAAACGAACATTAGGAAAGTGTAAGATCTCCTGTTTCCGTGAATGACCCATTTAAAAATGGAGTATTATGCAGTCACTTTTATAGTCTGTTTCTTGCATCCTTATTAAAGTAGAATGCGACCAATATAGGTCGATTAACAGGTCTATATAAGGCTGTAAGGATCACAGTCACTAATGATACATATTTTTTAAACTTTCTATCAGGAGGATAAAAACTGATTATCATGTGCTAGTCCAGCTCCTTGTTTTTCATAGAATCATGGAATGGTTTGAGTTGAAGGGACCTTAAAAATCACCTACTTCCATGGGGAGAACCTTCCACTACTCCTGGTTGCTCACAGCCCCATCCAGAGTGGTCTGTTTTCTCTTGCCTCCAGGATATTTTGGATTATTTAATCCCTTGAACAGGATAAGCACCCCAGGAAGTTTCAACATAGAACAAGCTGCACTCCTCAGCAAGAGCTAGGAGGCTGGCAAAGCCTGACATCTATTGCTATTAGAGCACAGAAGATGGGGCAAGGCTGAGAAGGGAGATATATAGTAATGAATCAGCAGCATATTCGGTCCATTACTTTCCTCAAGACCTGGAACAATATCCTGCCATCACAAAGGTTCGCAGATTTCAAATTACCCTGTAGCAAGGACTGGAGCAACTGACCCTGAAACATACTGCACCTAGCCCATATTATCAGACTAAGCTGTAGCAACACTGTCAGAATCTTATTAAATTTAAGGTTGTGCAAGTCACATCTGAACTTCCTTGGCATTTGTCCTTGAACTTAGTACTGGCTATGCTAATCAAACCACACAGCTCTGGTAGGGAATTAAAACCCTTGCATTCAAAACGTTTTTTTTTTTTTTTAAATTTATTTTATTACTCACTCATCTCATATTCTGCAGCTTTCACATCCCCTTACATGTAAGGACTACACACATATTTTTGTAATGTTTTATAAAGCATTAAGATCCTCATTCAATGGATTAATTAGCATTAAGGCATCACACAGCCAGCACACACTGTCACACTGAGAGTGTCAGATGTGAAAGTAAATGCAACTATACTCAGAAGATGGCAGCTGCCAAAGGGAGCTAACTAACAAGCTCTTTAAAAATGTTAATTTTAACTTGAACTGACAAAAGTGAAATTCATAGTTCATGCAAAAGCCAGAAACATTTCCTTTCACACACAAACAAAACTTTCTAGGTTGGTGTGGGGAGCAAAGTGAGCACAAATGTCCCTGACTCCTTTCTAAAAGAAAAGGTCTTGAATAGAGACATCAACTCAAACACTTCTATTTCAGGCTAATTTAGTCCAAGAACTGGCACAACTATTATAAAAGATGATGTGAACAGCTACTTATGCTTCTGAACCAACAGCTAATATCAATTCTTCAGGGAGCTGACCTTTCTGAGAAAGATAACAAATGCATAAATGAATCTCTTCTTAACCCTTTTTCTAGTCAGACTATGACTGGAGTGGGAGATATTTGGAGGTTTTTGCCTTTCATAATATATGCAGAAAAACAACAAAATGAGAACACTCTCATCACATTAGAATACTCCTGTAAGCAAAAGCTTATGTTTTTTTCTGCTTAAATGCACTGGTAAAAATCCTCAAAAATCCGCAAAACTATTAAAAATACTCAACTGACAGAGTTTGTAGGGTTTTTTAATAATTCTTAAATGCCATAGGAGGAATTATCAATTTTATATTAAGAGCTTTTCCTATCTCTGTTAGCCTTCGCATGCCTAGATAAAGATGTAGTAAAAAAACCATATAAATCTCATATACACTATATTGCATATAGTGTTCCTCTTTGTTCTGGGTTTTTATTGTTTTCCAGTCACAGCTTGTGACAAATCACAAATTTTATTCATAGATACCTGTTGGGCTTTCTTCAGTAATAATTAATCATCCTTCTCTTGCCTTTAGGCATGTCCTGTATTCTTAGGCAAATATTGTTCACATGCTCAGGAAGATGCTACAGGTTCCTTCTCTTACCTGTGCATCCCTGCTGGAAACAAAACCTTTTGTTAACATGCTATTATTGTACAGAGAAGTAATTTTTGCTTTATAGTAAAATAGTTGATGCTCTGTAAAATGGGTAAAATCTTGCCCTTTCATTAGAACTCTGACTGTTTATTAATTTATAAGTTTCTTTTTTATGAGAGGGATATATGGAATGCAATATGTTGAGTATGAAGTATAGGGGTTGTTGGTTTTGAAAAAACCTTGATGTTGTTATTTCATTTGAACTTAAATGCAGAACATTCATCACCCAAGTGCCATAAGAAATGCATGTAAAAACATTTAATTCAGAATTTTTACCAAAACCCCCCACATCTCCGCTTCCCTCCCCCAAGATTTATATTGGATGCTGCCAATTCTTTGAAATGTCAATGAAATTTCCTATAAATGCTTCATATTGAAAAAATTCACATTCCCATTTCCTGTAATAAGTAATATTTTTCAGCTGTAAGCATTTTGATTAGAAATTTAAATGATTGCATAGTAAGATGATAAAAAGTCACCACAATTGCTGGGGCAAATTTGGTTTTTTCAACTGCTTTGGGTTTCTTCCCTTCAATAGATCAGGTCAGAGAAGTTTACAAGATATCAGCTTTTTATCCTTATTGGCAAAGTGATTTTGTTTTTTAATCCCAAGTCTTTTCATAGAGTTGAAAAAACTTACCTTGTCAGCATCTACTTGTAGGTTATAACACACTCACCTAAGGGCAAGAAGAGAGGTGATGGGCTGCCCAAGGGACTAACAGGGCTGCACTGGGAAAGATAAGGGAGACAAGCAAACCCCTCTCTGGAATGGGCTCCTGAGGAATAAATGGTCACCAAATTCCTTAGCAGATTTTGCCACAAACTGCAAGGTATGGTGAAGAGTAATTTTTGTGTGTAAGAACACATTTTCCCAGTGATTCTGGTCAGCTAAAGAGACAGTGGAAAAGGATTGAAAGGAAGTCCTTGGTACCAGATAGCAGAAAATGAGGCAATGACCTCATTGCTAAATGCTATACAAAGGCCTAATTAAAGTCCTACAGGTTTTTACAATTTTCCTTTAGTTTTCATGCCATCCCACCATATGTTGTAAATCTTGTCTTGTCATCTTAACACATAGGGACAAAAATGGATCAAATACTTGACTAACCTGGGTTTTATGGTGTTAGCAAGTTTATGACAGGATTTGGGGAAAGTAGATCATTCCCTTTCCTTTGTAGTTGATTTGCATTACAAATCCTTGTATTACAAATGCTGAACTGATATCCTGAGCCAAGCAACTGACTTCCAACCCCTCTGGGAGTACAACAATTCTTTCCTGAGGTATATTTTAATGGTTTAATTTCTAAGATTTTCAGTGAGCCAAAGGTACATCACACTGAAACCAGCTAGGGGTATTTTTTCTCTGTATTATTGTCTCAGATTTAGAGTTAACCGATGCCTCTGAGAATTTCCTGTAAATACATGCCCTGTGGTGACACTTCACTGAGTGACAATCAGCATTAAGGACCAGCCCAAGGTGTATGTGAGGGAAGATTAAACTGGGGACTACTGCTTGTTTCCCTATGCCAAGGGTAAGTATGAGAGCATGGGTCCTGGAAAAATCCTGTTGCAGATTAAGTGCAAATTCATAATAAAAGTGCAAGTAGTACCCACTGTCCATCTTGAGAACACCAACTGGCATTGCATAGTAGGTTTTGACATAGGAAACTGAGCCATATGTCTCCTAGTTAGGTTAGAGATGTTTATGCACCTGTTTTTCAAATACTTCTTTGCATAGGCTACTTTAGTAGCTATTTTCATAAAATCATTTCAGACCTGTAAAATTTCCAGAGCTACATCATTCTTCAGTTACTGCCAAAGCCATCTCCCCTCAATCTGCTTTTCTTCCCTGTCATACCATCATAAAGACAGTATTATGTCCTTTTTTCAGCTGCAAATGTCATTTACTGCTTGCCAACGTACTATTATTTATCTTTTCTGTATCAGCCCATCGTAATTTTGGCATACTCAAAGTGGGACACTCAAAGTTAGGACTTGACTTGTCAACAGAGTTTCTACTAAATCTAAACTGTTGGGGTCAAAATATCACTTCAATGTCATCTGTGTTTGTAGGACTTTTTGAGTAAAATACATGCAGAATTTTCTCTCCTTTGTCCTCCACTCACCCTTCTTTACTGGTAGAGAGGGAGGAACAATTTCTAATGAAAGAGAAGTATGTGTGAGCAAATACATTAAAAAAATCCCTGAATTTTTAGTCAGTTTTGTTCCTAAGCACCTCAGGGCCTGGGACTTCCCTGAGAGGTTGAATGAATTGAACTAGCTGATGAGCTTGTATATGCAAACACATTTTACACCCCCTTCGACTGAATTTTATGTGGTCTTTAGGCTTTATGGCTTTGTTTTGTTTCATTCTTAGAAATAAATGCGTGCAGAGTTCTGATGGCATGCAACAGACTATAGCTCAGGTTTTCTTAGTTTTGTAAAAATAACATTAGACATTAACCCAGCTATTCAAAACCGATCAAGAAAATGTGATGAACTGTCTGAAGGATTTCATATTTTTTAGTCCAGGCAAAGACAATGCACTTTCGTGTACCTTTGCACATTTCCAATTTTGTAGCACTATTTTAATATTAGAAAATATTATGCATTATTCCAGTCCCTTTCAGTCAGTCCCATCTTCTTCCTGATTTTTTTCTAGCCGTCCTCAGATAGTTAACTTGTATTGCCTACAAACATATGTATTTTAAATAATGGTATCTTTAGCAAGATATCTTCGTAATAACCCATTCGCCCTTCAATCACTGTGTGACCACTGCCATATTTTAAGGCTCTATTCTTAAAGGCAGCACAGGTATCTCCGTAATATACAGCATTCCCTTCTACAACACATGAACATGGGAAGGAAGAAAGCTTCAGTGGTGATTTGCTCCCCACTCAAAATGCATTAAAATTTTCAAAACTTATTTTTTCTCCATGTTGACACCCAGCTGTGGTCAAGCCACTTTTGCCTCTACTTAAAAATATCCAAATCTAGCCTTTTCCATTCCCGTTTATAGAAGCTACTAACTAGAGTTAAACATGTCTATTTGAGGACAGCTAGGAACAGGGCAGTAACTGCAGTGCACAGAATTGAACGTGGTTAGGAGTTGACTTTTACAAGAAGCAGAAATGTAAGTGCCAGTTCAAGTTATAGCATATGAAAAGAAACCCAAACACTAAAATATGAAATTATTAATGTTTATGTAAATTTTGTCTACATTTACATAAACATTAATTAAATTTTTATGTGAAAATAGGAAAGTACCAGATTTCTTTTCCCTAGATGGTCTGATCAACAGTGATAATTTGGGGCTCTGATCTCAGTTTCTGACTGCCACAGTTAGAACACAGGTTGAATTATAATACCTGATTGATAATCTGACAAGGAAGGAAGACTCAGCAGTTGTCTCAGAGATTTTGTCTCTTGGATTACAGGGTTACACGTTAGTCTGCCAGATAATTTCTACTTTTTAAGCAGTGGAGCTGCAATGTTTTCATAATGCAATATTGGGACATTAGGAAGAAGTTATCTAACCTTGTTTGTCCAAGATGCAGTTGAGTGGAAATTAATGTAAAATGGGAAATCTTTTAGCACTCTTTAGGGATGATCTGGGGAAAAGTGGCTCAAATTAAGTGGGCGGGGAGAATGTGAGCTCCAGGTACCCAGCCAATGGGGAAACAACACGAGGGATCAGGTGATTGGGATAGGTTATAAAATATTCTGGTTTTGCTGGCAGGGTGTGCTCTCTTTCTCGAGGAGCACCCGACTCAGCTGACTTGTATTGCAAATAAAATAACTTTCTTTTTGCTTCAATGATGTAGTCTTCTTCTAAAGCATACTTGTGAGCTCACATATCTAGATAGCAGCTGCTGTACTAATTGCCATGCTGGATTTGACCTCTCTGTGACATGACTGTCACCAGAATCAAATTGTTACCACTGATAAAGGTCCTAAGCAATAATGGCAGTAGAAAAGATGCCACCATAAAAGGTCAGAACTCTACTTCAATCAGAAGAAAAACATGTCAAAATGTTTCACCTTATTTAGTTATTAGTTTTGATTTTTGTCTTGGTTGTCAGAGACCGGAGGAAAGGTTCTTGGCTCAAAACAACCAGTTGGGAAGGCAGTGGGGGGAACAGGTCAAGCTCTGTGTAGGTGAGGCAGGGGCTGCTTCCCCCATCCCCTTTAGCCTTAGCAGGTACCTGCAGGTCTGGACTGCGATGGATGGCTCTGATGTGAGCCCTGGGATGATGGTGGTCGACCACGTGGCCTTGCTGCAAGCCCTGAGATGATGTCAAAGCTCCTGGTTCTGCCTAAAGCACAGGTACAAGTGTGAGCTCACGCTGGGGAAGGCCCTGGGTGAAGGGAATGGATAAAAGGACAGAGTGTGCTGCTGGGTGTGCTCTGCTACCCCGGACTCAATGGGAGATGACTCTCTCTCTCTCTCTCTCTCTCTCTCTCTCTCTCTCTCTCTCTCTCTTTCTCTCTTATTTGCTCTTTTTAGGTCTTATTTTCTCCTTCTCAATATATAAGCTGCAAGTCTCACAGAGTAGTATCCCCTTAATGGTGCTGTGTTCAGTGCCTGGCTAAGGGTTTTGTTCTCTAAGGTGTGCTGAGCTGAAGTTTGTACTGTGTTTGAATGCCATGCAGTTTATTGATTTGCATTTTGCCTAGTGTCTTATTCCACATGAGTGACCCAAAGTTTATAAATAAAAATTATTTCTTGTTAAACCTCCTGAGAACTGCATTATTTCTCCTGCACACTGCCTGGAGTAATTCAAAATCACCTTTCCCTCAATCCACCAAGCAGACCAAGGTGTTACATTGGTTAGCTTAGATTTGAACTCATATTCAGATATTAAACAGAATCCATGAAATATAATGTGAAAATAAATGTTAGCATTACAGTCCAAATGAAATTATTTTCAATTATAATATGTTAGCAGCTTGCCTTATCAAAATGATCTATGCTTCTCTTAGAAAACCAACTGCCTGATATAAGTAAAACAAAATGGGAACATCAGAGCCATTTGTTCGACATTTTTCCCCACCAAAAATCCTGTTGAAGGCAACATTTCTGTGAAGCATATTGATTTTGATGGAGTATCATTCCATTAATTGTCCTCTAGAGGACCCAGACATTGCACCTCATCCTTCTTTTCTAATCTAGGCCAGAGGAAAAAAAATCTGCAAACTTCTCTATTTTGTCTGGCCTTCTGCTGACTAAGACAGTTGTAAATGGGCTTAATGATGCTCTGGTATTCCCAATGTCCAGGAAAATTTCCATGCATCTCTGTAAAACAGCCACACAGAGCCCAGTGGAGTTGCTCAAGGGCACCATTTGGAAGGCTTAACTTCTCAGAAGTATTACAAGACATACATGGAAAAAGCTTTTTTCTCTACTCCCCTGCTTCTTATGAACCCTGATGGTAATGGGAAAAAGATAGATCTTTCTTTTTTGCCCAATATATGGCCATAGGTTTACATGGTTGAGCTCACTGTCAGAGGTCTGTGCTGACAAAAATCAGCTGGAGTCACATTTCCTACACACACTTTAGGCAGGCTTCCTCCATCTGCCCTCTGCTCATTCATATCCCCGGAGGATCCCAGAGAAGAATGGTGCAGATAATGCAAAACACAAACCCTACATCAGACAGTGGAACAAAGACAATTAACATCTTTGCTTCTCTGTTACCAAGGATTCTTCTATGCTGACAAGCACAATGGCCCAAAATAAATATAATAATATTTCAAAAATTCAACACAAAAATACTGGAGAAGTGTGATTAAAAAAAAACCAAACAAAAATTCTAACAACAATTTATACAGTCCAGTTAGTCTCCATGGAGGTGGGTATGACTTTTTAGTTCTTTCTTTACAAAATATAAACAGTCTAAGACAAGTCCCTAGTGAGCCAGGGAGAGATCCAGGACCAAAAATCACATCTAGTGCTTCATCCACTGAGAGACACTGCTTCTGAATAATATCACTAATGTTGGCAATGCATCAAATAATTAACCTCATAATAGCAGTTAAAGGTATCTATAGGAAAAACTTGGGAAGCCTTGGCTTTGCTGAAGGCTAAGAGGAAACTGAAGAGTTATATCCAGTACTGCAAATGCAGTATTTATCTGACCTAATGCAGACCTCTATAATACATACAACTGGTACTGCACTATCTATCTTCCTATTCAATAGAGATAAATATTTTTCAATTCCTCTGTTCCCAGAAGGGCATCCAAAACAGCTGAACTGCTCTTTTAAACTGCTTGTTTCAGTAAATATCAAGCTTGACTTGACAGCAGCCTAAGAGATAAACATGGGCACACTCCTTAGCTTGTTCCCCTTAGATCCCCCCAGATGGCATCCCTTCCATCTCGTGTCAACCACACTGCTCAGTGTCATGTCATCTGCAAACTTGCTGAGAGTGCACCTGATATGTCATTGATGGAGATATTGAAGACCACCAGTCTCAGGACAGAGACCTGAGGAACACCACTCCTCACCAACCTCCACCTAGCCATTGACCCCAATTCTCTGTCTGTATCCCTCCATCCAGTTCTTAATCTATCACATACTCCACCCTTCAAATCCATGTCTCTCCAATTTAAAGACATGGATATCACATGAGACCATGCCTTTGCCTTACGAAAGTCTAGGCAGATGTCATCTGTTGGTCTCTCCTTGTTGGCAGTCACTCCGTCACAGAAAGCCACTAGGTTGGTCAGGCACAATTTGCCTCTAGTGAAGCCATGCTGGCTGTCTTGGATCACCCACTTGTCATGCATTTGTCTTAACACTGCTTTGTATAAAGAAATTACTAATAATAGTATACTAGCTTAAATAATACCATCTGGCAATAGTGTCAGTGCTTTCTGAATAGAAGTGAAAGGAAGAACAGGCCAGGAGGTGCTATTTACAAACTAGCTGTTGAGTACTTGGCCACAGGAATGGTATCAGCACTGTTTCTCCTTGTGTTGTGTAAATTCTAGAACTCTGTACTTTGAATTTACACTGGTGCACTGCTTCATACAAACCAATGCTTTCTTCTTGTCCTCTTCTATCCTGGTTGCATGTATATAGCATATTTATAGAAATGTGGAAAGCACTGCTTTACGCAAGTCACAAGCTTCTTTTCACATTCTGGATAGTATTTAAAAAAACTCACAAAACTCCATGTCCCTTACCAAAGCTAATGTGCCTCAATGCCATAAATGAGAGCAAATCTAAGAAGGCAGCTCAAGAGATTCAGCCACCCCTTGATGCAGTCTGTTGCAGCATTTTCTCCCACTCACACTACAGGTCTGCACAAATTCTAGCTCCCTTTTCCTTTCCCCAAAGACAGCTGCATCTAGCCCTTCATATCACAGCCAAATTCTCAGCCAAAGCTCTGTTTGATCTACCCCTATTTCTATCAGCCTCCAATAGCGAATGACATACTGATTTGCCAGAGATTTAAAAAAATCAAGAAAAAACCCCAATGTGATAACTTTCTGACTTGCACAACTAACTCCAACTTCCAACTACACATGTAGCTGAGATGGCTTCTGAGACACTAACTGCTGATTTGGAACCACAGACAAGTGGTTGTTGCTCTGAAATCTTTTGCAGGTGGAAGTGCCTTGGTAAGAGCAACATATTTTTGTTGTGATTGTTACAGAAGTACTTTTCTATGCTGGTCGTCATACAGCTAGGGGCCATTTCAGTAGGTGCAGAATTCTGACAGCTTGTGCTCTTATCTCCTGCCTCCCATGGTATTAAAATCAACGAACACCCAAAACTTTCTGAAGACAGAAAGGCTCTCAGTTATTAAAAATTTCATTACACTATCCAGAAAACAGCTCTGTTTGCAGACCATCCAAATGGTTTCCTGATAATCTGGCAGATCTTCAATTCAGAAGAGAGGAATAAGTCTCTAAAAATTTACAGCAGAAACTTGCAAAGCTGTATATCTTAAGAACTGAGCTGACTCACATTACTCATTACTTATACCTTATGGTGGTTTGTCACTGTAACTCAGCCCCAGATGCAGGTTAAGCTGCAGAAAAGTGCTCTATATTTATGAGGCTGATGAGACATGCAAAAGTGAAAGAGTTTATTAGTAAGTTAGATTATTCCTTAAACCTGAATACTCAAAAGTATATATTTCAGTAACTCCCTTTGCAGACAACTGCCTCCTGCCAGCTCTTTGGCTGAAGACACCTTGTTTATTCAAGTTTAGAAGTAATGCAAATAAAGGTGGCAATGGAAAGAAAAAAAACCCACACAAAACAAAACAAGAACAAACCAGCAAAAGATTTAGATTATTTTTTCAAACAGACTACCTAACTGAACATGACAAAGAAAGGACAGTATAGTCAGATAGATCATTTGACCCCCAACCCACAAAATCAATTAATCACTGCTTTACATCTGACCTGTTCTTTGCTGTGCAAGGGCTTGGTTTAAAGGTGATGCAGAATTAACAAGTCTTCCATGCTGAGGTTTCTGATGGGAAATAGGTCCCAGAATCCAAACCACATGTATAACAGACACTATCCTGGCTGCTCAAAATGCCAAAAAGCTTCCTTCCCCAGAGCAAGGGGCCTTGCCTTGCCTTGCCTTGCCTTGCCT